>NW_017617718.1:0-13139 GCF_001879475.1 Ipomoea nil | reverse complement strand
TATGTGAGGCATGTCAAAAAGGAAAACAATTCAAGTCATCCTTCAAGTCAAAAGATGCAGATGCAAACTCTCGATCTCTAAGCCTTCTACATATGAACCTATTTGGACCAGTTGATCCAGCAAGTTTGAGTGGAAGAAAGTATACTCTCGTTATAGTAGATGACTACACAAGATATACATGGGTGCTTTTCTTGAAAAAGAAGAGTGAAACAAAAACAGTTCTTCCAAATCTTTTGAGACAACTTCAAACAGAAAAGGAGCTCAAAATAATACGAATAAGATCAGATCAGGAACGGAATTTGTCAACAAAGTCATAAAGGAATTTTGTGCACAAAATGGGATTTTCCACCAACTTTCGGCAGCACGAACTCCTCAGCAAAACGGAGTAGCTGAAAGAAGAAACAGAACTTTGAAAGAAGCTGCACGAACAATGATCTCTTACTCAGGACTACCTAAGAGATTTTGGGCTGAAGCCATAAACACGGCATGCTATACACAAAATAGATCCTTGATCAACAAATCTCACAACAAGACACCATATGAGTTATGGAAAGGTAAAACACCTAGTATCGGTTATTTTCATGTCTTTGGTTGCAGGTGCTTCATACATAACAACGGAAAGAATCATCTAAGAGCGTTTGACGAAAGAGCTGATGAAGGGTTATTCATGGGATATTCCTCTGTAAGCAAAGCATTCAGAGTTCTAAACAAACGAACAATGGTAATTGAGGAATCCATTCATGTCAAGTTTGATGAACAATCTGAGATGAACCCATCAGGATGTAAAACTTCAATCAATCAAAACAAAATCCTCAGCAACCTGTTGACAAAAATACCTCAGACGAAGAAGACATACTCTCGTCTTACACGAAATATCAACTAAAGGTTCCTGAACCCGAACCTATGTCTCAAGAAAAGGTTGGAATTCAACAGAATGATCCTACATCTATCGCAACATCTGAACCAATGATTTACATTGATCTACCTTATATTCCTGAAATGGATGCTCAAAATCAACAAGATGTTTTTGAACCAGACCTTCGATGGTTAAAAGATCATCCATCAGATCAAGTTATTGGAAATATTCAAGAAGGTGTAAGAACAAGAGCCTCCTTGCACGAAAGTATGATGGCATGTTTCCTGTCACAAATGGAACCAAAGACCATAGAAGAAGCTCTAAAAGACCCAGACTGGGTAATAGCCATGCAAGAAGAGCTCCATCAATTTGAACGAAATAAGGTGTGGGAACTTGTTCGAGACCAACTCATCAGAATGTCATTGGAACTAAATGGGTGTTTAGAAACAAAATGAGTGAAGATGGGCTCATTGTTAGGAACAAAGCTCGTCTTGTTGCTAAGGGATATTGCCAGGAAGAAGGTATTGATTTTGATGAAACCTTCGCCCCTGTAGCCAGATTGGAAGCTATTCGCATATTTCTAGCTTTTGCAGCCTATAAGAACTTCAAAGTCTATCAAATGGACGTCAAGAGCGCTTTCCTAAATGGACTTCTTGAAGAAGAGGTGTATGTTGAACAACCACCTGGCTTTGCAATCAATAATGAGCTTGAAAAAGGTATATCATCTCAAAAAGGCTCTTTATGGCTTAAAGCAAGCTCCACGAGCCTGGTATGATACTCTCTCATACTTTCTTATCAATTGTGGCTTCACGAAAGGAGTGGTTGATAAAACACTCTTTCGTATAAAGGATAATGACCATATTCTTTTGGTACAAATCTACGTTGATGACATTATCTTCGGAAGCACGAATCCAATCTTGTGTGAGAAGTTCTCAAACCTTATGAAAGGCAAATTTGAGATGAGTATGATGGGTGAACTGAACTATTTTCTGGGTTTGCAAGTCAAACAATGCCCTGATGGAATATTCATAAATCAAGCCAAATATACCAAGGATTTAATCCGAAAATTTGGTATTGATGGAAAAAGTTCGGTTAAAATTCCAATGAGTACATCCCTCAGAATGGACATTGATAATGAAGGAAAGGATGTTGATCAAACAAACTTTCGAGGTATTATTGGTTCTCTCCTATACCTGACAGCAAGCAGACCTGACATTTCGTTTGCTGTTGGTGTATGTGCACGATTTCAAGCTAAGCCGAAAGAAAGTCACCTAAGTGCAACTAAAAAGATATTAAGATATCTTAAGGGAACGCAAAGTGTCGGTCTCTGGTATCCGAAAGATGGATCATTTGATCTAGTTGGATACTCAGATGCTGATTTCGCTGGATGTCGATTGATCGAAAAAGTACCTCAGGAACCTGTCAGTTCCTAGGAGGACGAATTGTGTCTTGGTTTAGTAAAAAGCAAAATTCTATTGCCACAAGTACGGCTGAAGCCGAATACATAGCAGCTGGAAGCTGCTGTGCTCAAATCTTATGGATGAGACACCAATTGAGAGATTATGGCATAAATGCACGAGAAGTGAGCATAAAATGCGATAATACGAGTGCAATCGCTATTACGAATAATCCTGTGCTGCACTCTCGGACCAAGCATATTGACATCAAGTATCACTTCATTCGTGATCATGTCGAGAAAAAGGACATATCTCTTGAGTATGTTAATACTGATGATCAACTTGCAGATATACTCACGAAACCCTTAAGTGAAGCAAGATTCTCTTCTTTAAGGCATGAACTCGGAATGATTGAAATGACATAAAGCCAAGAGAATCAGATCTGCAGAGATTCTTGCTCTCGAAGATGAAAAGATTTGATCCATCCTCACACGCAAGGATCTTTATAAATGAGGTACACTATGAGAACAAATTTCTCATCTAACAAAAACTCTAGTGTTTGCTTTTGCATGTGCAGGAATGAGTACGAGAAGCGAAAGAACCATTACGGAGGCACGAGAAGGAAAGAATGAAGTTCTCAGTGAGCCACTAGTGACTGAGCAGCAGCTTAATCAGTTCCTTGAACACGCTCAACATATACGAAATCTTCTCCGTGATACGCCCGATAATGAGTCACGAGAATCCTTCTACTCTGTTGGCAACCCCATTGGATATATCAAAGAAAACAGTGTGCTGGAACTGAGCGATAGTTTTGACTACTCACCCTCAGGCACCCCCACCAAGATAGCATCTCCTCTCAAGTCCACCGCAAGCAGCAAGAAAAAGAAAGCTTGAACAACTTTGTTAGGCCACGGTGACAAATTATGGTGTTATCTTGTTCATGATCTTTTTAGTTTATGACTCTATCATGCAAATATGATGTCAGTATCTAAAAGATTTTGTTAAGATTCGCACGTTATCTTTTGCCTATATATTATTCTTCTACTTTATGAGCTTTACTCATTCACAAGATCTTAGAGAAGGATAAAGATTGCAGGGATGAATAAGGGGAAGGAAAAGAGCAACGAAGTTGAAAAAAGGGCAAACGTCTAAAACATCATATGCAAGAAGCTAACAAGCTTTCGAATGCCACCATCATAAGGCTTGAAGAAGATGGGGAGAGGGTCATCGTAACCTACTCCATGCCCAACACAGCACCAAAGGACAAGGAAAGTCATGACAAATTAGTCAACGAGTCCAGGGCTAAGAAGGCATACTGCATGGAACAAGCCACTCGGCTTGCTAAAGAGAGAATTCTGATGATGAAAGGTTCTAATGAGCAAACATCTTATGAAGTTCCTCAACCTAGTGAACAATCTTCTGAAGATGTCACTATGGTTCACTCTCGGTCCTTAACTCAGTCACCCGAACCCACTCTCTCACTTGAGGAGTTGGATGAATATGCAAAAAAGGCAAATCTGACTGAGGTGACCGAAGAGATGACTCGTCTGGAACTTCACGTGCCTTATCGTCGTTTTCTCTAAGCTTTTGTATGATGTACTCTCGTAACCTGGAATCCTCGTGATCTAATGAATATGCCATCCTTTCGTACTTTGAATGACTGCTTATCTTGTCTATGCCTAAATTTATATGTTACTTGTCCAAATCACAGGAAAGCTCATCTCTCATACGTTTTCTGGTCAAAAGGGCCATAATCTTATACGTTACATTATTTTAAAAGTTCATTGAAGTTGGAGTTTCATAAAGAAACAAGTTAACAGTCAAAGTCTTGCTTGGAACTGATAACTCCTTGACTACAGTTATGAGCATTAATTGTAACGTTGAAATTAATGGGTAACTGACATAAGCTATGTGGTTTTCTTGCTATAAAAGGAGGTGAATTCTTCACATTATATTCATCCTTCTTTTCTTTACCATGGCTCCAAAGAAACCTTTCACCAGAGGTGATTCTCACAAGCTGAAAGAAGGTGCCAGACGTCTCAGAGAGGAACAGGGTGACCTCTACCCTGGTAACAGTCCACAAGCACCAGTGGAAATTCCCTCTGATTCCGACTCGTCTCTTAAGTATGATGATATGGCGGGTTTATTGTTGAAAGTGAAGAGAAGACTTCGAAAGATCCTACCAAGATTCCAGATCGAGACTATATGGCGTTTCTGGCACAAGAGGACTTAATGGAGAAATATGATCAGGAGGAAGAACCTGAATCCTCATCTGGCTCAAACTACCCACGAACCGGGAAATGGTTCAAGCAAATGCTGGGAGATTTGAAAAAGGCCAAAGGTGAACCATCTGGAGTCAAGAAAACGAGAGGAAGAAAATTTAATCTTTTGTCTGTTGTATCTTATCCTATGTACCTTCTTCTCTCGGTTCCATGATTAATAAAGTTTAATTGGCTCTGGTTTCCTATGATCGAGACTTTATATGTCTTATCTATCACCTGTCTAAAAATCTCGAATCAAGGACAAAATTCTTGAAAAAGAATATATTCCCTAAACAGTGTCTTGGTTAAGACAGTTGGACACATCTTTTGAGAGGTTCGGTCTATCTATTTAATGGACCCTCTCAATCTTCTATAGACTCCCTCATCTCTTTCTTCAACTTATGGATAAAGGAAAAGAAAAGGCACTCTCATCCGAGATTTCGGGAACTCGGTCGAGAAAGGTCCATCATCTGAGAAAGAACCTGAAATTTCAGAGTTCTACTCTCTTGTTGAACTTACCCCTCTTCTAAAGCACGAAGAAAAATATCGTGCACTGTACTCTTTTGCTAAGGCCAAGGTAATGGCTGAACTAAATGACATGGAGAGACGAGGTCTCTCTAGAGAAACCTTGGGAGCAGATCATGAGACCCTCATTGCTGAAGTCTTTGCTCATGAGATCGAAAGAGGGAATACCTTGAGTACGAACGAAAGAAGAAGGGTTGCAATGTGTAGAAAGGAAGTCTGCCTACAAATGCACGAGAGATTGTAACTGTTTATGTTGCGTATTGTTATGTGTAATAATTTCTCGGGAGAGCATTTCTGTTGATGTAAAAACGACCTGTTCGACTTTTATCTGTCTTACAAGTCTGATGTTATGAAATTTCTATCTTCTTTCGGGTTTGGAATCATGACTAAATATGCTTAATGCTTTAAGCTTTTATCTCCAACCGTTCAGATGAATCCTAATGGGATCATGTGGCCGAGAAAAGTGGTCCACTTCCCACGCTGTCTGTCGCATGATGTGACGTGCATTTAATGCATCCATAAGCACTCGAGTGTTTTTCTCTCACCTCATTAAATGAGGGAATGATCGTTTTTGATCTGCACACGATCTTATCACTCTCCATGTTGATCAGTTACCTTTTTGGAGAAGAAGAACCAGGAGTGTTTTGAATTTTAAACCATTCATCTCTAAATGGATCATCCATACCCGGATACCCGGAGTTCTATAAAACCCCTCTTAAACCTTCTTAATCCTTTTACCCTACCTTTCTCACACTTTTCTTCATAACCCTCTGTCTCTCTCAAATCCTCAACTATGGCAGAACATCCACATGCATCACCATCTAATCCTGAACCAGAAACTCCTTCCAACCTGGAAGTACCAAGCTTTCCAACTGAGGACCTGAGATTCATTGAATCCAGAGTACCCTTCATCGTAGGGGGAAATATGTGGGACGCGCATGGATTCCTTGAGTATATCCTGGACAGAAAATTTGGTGAAAACATCATACAGCTCCTCACAGAAACAGGATTATATGGCTTCATCACACATCTTTATACTGTTTGGTACCCGTTGATGTAACCCAGTTCTATATGAATGCTTCAGTATCTTCTGATTATCTGACTATCACTTCCAGAGTCAATAATCATCATGTGGTCATCACCTCGGAGGACGTTCGATCAACCTACGGGTTCCCACAGAGAGATGAGTCCTACAAGTCAGATATTATCTATTATCATCTCGATCCAGAGGAGTTCTACGAATCATCAAGAACAATCACGCACCACCCAAAACAGAAATCACATGGCCGTTGAAGAAGAAATGGTTCCGGCTAGATTATGAGTTCACTGTTGATATCTTCAATAAACTCGTCGATCACAAGACATCGGGCACTGATGATGTGACGAAGGAGAAGTTGAAAATGTTGCATGCCTTCTTGAATGGATTTAAAGTCGATTGGTCGAAGATCATATTCAACAACATTGTTCACACCATCACCTTTCATCGGAAGAGTCCAGGAGACATTGCAAAGAAATTAGGATATGGTTTTGTGATAAGCCATCTTCTGGCAACGAAAGGAGTCGTTCTGCGCCCAGGAATTCGACCTGGACAGAAAGCATGTCACATGAAACAAAAACCATCCGGATATGACAAGCAGAAGGCATTGGAGCTGGGAATTCCTATTGAGCAAGTCAAAGCCAAGAGGAAATCAAGAACATCTAGGGTTTCAGAAGATGAGCAACCCAAGCCGAAACGACAAAAACGAGAAAAGCACTCCTCTCGGAGTAAGGCGAAAAAGGCAGAAGAAACTTTAGCTGTTCCAATCCCCTCAAAATCTCCACAAGAGAAGAAAGATCCAACTTCACCCTCCCCTCTACCAGAAACAATCGTGGTCAAAGACTCATCCGAAGATGAAGATAATCTGATTCTCTCCAGAATCATCAAAACGAGTCACTTTCGGTCTCCCGTCAAGGCGAAATCTTTCCCGAAGGAATCTTCTACACCGAAAGAAGAAGACACGAAAGAGGCATCCCCACAGGGGGAAATAATCACGAATGAAGCATTTTCTCAGGGGGAAGCTCAACCGAAAGATGTTCTTGCTGAAAAAAATTCTGATGATCAAGAACCCAAGTCCGATCTCGTTCTCCTCAAGACCACCATCATAAGAACCTACTTTGGCAGATCAACTCCTTCGAGAGCTGACACAAGAACCTGTTAATGTAGACATGGAGGCCAGTCGCTTAAGTCTTCCACAAGAACCTGGGTCACCAGAAAAGACGACAGAGGCGACTGATGCTCTGATCGTTGTACCTTGTCCGCCACAAGAACCTACCAATATAGAGCAGGTAATTCTGACACAAGAACCTGTGTTGGTAGACGAGACAGCCGTTGTTCATGTAACTTCTCCAGATATACCGAAACCTTCAGCTCCAACTCCTGAAGTAAAGGCCTCTCGTCGTACACGAGATCAAGTGCTTAGAGAATCCATTGAAAGGGATTACAAACGAGTTCTGCAGTGGCAGAAGTGGCGCACTGCTCCACTACGGACCTTTCTTGAAACTTTTGAAGCAATGCAGGATGAAGAAGACTTTGCACTAGAATGGATTGGCACTGATGACGTTTCAAAAGCTCTTCAAATTGAAGAAATCAATCGCGTTTTCTCTTACAAGATGACAAATCGCACTCTCGGGAGAGATAAAGCTCCAATCTACATCGAGCTTAACAAGCCACCCTTGGATCCTGTTTATGAAGAAGAAATGAAGCAACTTCGATATGCCATGTTGCTATCAAAGATCAAGACCTCCTTAGAGAAGGAACACCAAAATGATCCAAATTGTAATGTCAGTGGCACGAAAGATGAGCTTGGACGAGAGATTGAAGAAGACGAGAGAAATGAAGATGATAATGATGATGATGTTGACGATGCCGATGATGAGAATGATGATGATGATGATGATGATGATGATGACAATGATGATCAGTTGGGTAATGAAGGTGCTCAAGAAACCGACCCCGAAGACAGTCATACAATCTTGATCGGTCCTGACTATGACACCTACCCTCAAAGATCTCCCTTAAGAAAACTACCATCTGACAGTGATGACTCGGAAGCAGCTTCAACTTCTCATCCCGAAGATCTATCTCGCGCCATTGTTCCGCATATCCAACCCATAGACGAGACTCCAATCAAGCAAGGAAACGAAAGTATGCGTGAGGGCAAACTGGAAGCTTCACCAATTCTTCTTAGCTCAGCTAGTGGTGGAAAACGGGAAGCACCACCTCAAGATGATCACATGGACACATCACCAACAAACATTGAGGAAGAATCCCCTACAAAGTCCCCACGGACTATCATGAACATCATGAGAGGAACTGTTCATTCAGCCGAGACCATCCATAGGCAATATCTTGCTTTACGCGAAAAGGACACGAAAGTTATGGATGATCTGTGTAAGAAGGTCGATTTTCTGATAGCAGCACAATCTCAACCTCGATCTCCACCTCCTGCACAGCCTCAACCGCAGCAACAAAGCCAATCAGATCCCAAGATCCTTGAGAGAATGACAAAGAAACTTTATGATCTCGAAGCTTCTTTGAACAAAGTTGCGCGACAACAGCACGAAATCAAACACTCTCATTTTGGTCTCAAAGAGCGTGTGGATTTGGCCTGTACAAAGATTGACACATATCAGGACAATTCTTACCAACTGGGCGAATATGCACTTCAAATTCTCGGGTATGCTCAGGATATCTTGCTTGCAATCGACAAGATCTCTTCCATTCCTCCTACCACCTGTGCTGATGATGCCAAAAAGGGGGAAAAGAGAAATGATGACAAAGATAAGGATGATGATCAGCCGAGAGATAGCACGAAAAATCAAGCTCGTGAAACACGATTCTCTCCCTCTCGGACACCAAGAGACTATGACCAAAGAAACACGAATCCATCTCGTCCACCTTCCAAGTCTCGTGGTTACCACTCCTCGAAGCAAAGATATCATGGTCGATACCAATCCTCCAAACAAATTAAGCCTCGACAATCATTTGGTTCTGAAGCCAAATACATCTTCACAGGACTGCCAAAGAGAGAACAGACGAAATTAAGGCAGAAACGTATGAGAGACAACAAAGTAACTATGGATGGCATAGGAAACTTTGTGGACTTCGTCCCATATGAAGAAGGCAGTGGCAAACGATTCGAGGGTTGCAATAATCCTATCTGGTTGAAAACAAAAGACAATCATACAAGACAAAACCACATGAGCACTCAAAATGAAAGAATCAAAAGAGCAAACAAAGAACTGTGGAGGAAGCATGATGAAGAAAGAAAAAGAAGAGAAGATGAAACAATGGAGAGAGAAAGGATCAGAAATCTCATTGAAGACCTTTCTAATGTAACCAAAGACTCCCCACAAAATGTCATGCACAATGCAGCTTTCAAAGTGCACAAGGAATCAGGAAAGAGCTACCAAGAAGGCATGAATTCGTTTGAACTGATTTCGTGGTGGAAGTATGGTATTGTTGAAGGAAGCAACATTCGGGAAGCCTACAACAATTACACTGGTCTTCAAAGGAGAACATGAAGAACTTGTCAGGTCTAATCCTATTAAAGTCTTCAGAACAAAAATCAATGAGAAAATTGACTTCAACAGGATGCTAAAGCAACAAAAGGAAAAGGATGACCAAGATCTCAAGGAAGCTGAACAACAGAAATCAAAGCTTTTAGAAATGTAAGTTAACTTTTGTTCTGGTTCTCTTCATAAAGTTTTTGTAATGATCACATCTTTATATATGAATCTCTTATTGTCACACATCTCGTGTCACTTGACTGAGTTACTTATCCTATCTCATTAACGCTTTAATCTAGAAAGAAAAAGATTTGTAAACTCTCAAGTATGGCTGTTTTTATAATAGAGAAATCCTTATAGAACTTTTATCAGCCTTATAAGAAGAGTATAGGTTTTGGCATCATCAAAAAGGGGGAAATTGTTAGGAACATTGTATTAGGATTTTGATGATACAATGTAATGTAGAAAAGTAGACCCCTAACCTTTAGTTCTTTTTAATCGCTGCTTTCGTCCTAGACGAGAGTTGCCATAACTCTCTGTAATTCGTGTTAAGCTAGACAAACACACGAAAATGAGTTATGACTAGATGTTAGGATCTCCAAGGCGAAAGAAGACACGAGACATGAAGATCAACGAAAGTCAAGCAGGAGTTGTCAACAAGCACGAAAGGACAGTTTTTGTTAAAGACGATCTTTACCAAGCATTACTTCTCTTCATCAACGAGAAGAATGTTTCACCTGTCTGATTTGACAACATCCTAGGACAATAAGGACTTCATCTTATGGGACACACTTTTCAAAGGCATTAAATGAAGATGTACCATCTCCTGGAGCTAAAAGACAAAACCTAATGCTTTCCATACCTTCAACGGCTACATGGTACAACCTCATTAATGGAGCATTTAATGCATGAAGCTCCCCGGTCCTTGTCCAATGGTTAAAGGGTTTGAAAATTTCATCTCCCTCCAACGGATGAATTTTCATCACCTATAAAAACCCACCTTCATCAGCTAAGAAGGTGCTGGTTCATTATCACTCGACTTACTCTCTTACAAAAGCTCTTGAAAAGTCTACAATTCACTAAAAGCTTTTGTGAACCAGTTTTGAGGTGCTAAGTTACTTGAAGAATCATTTGTCTTACACCTCAAGGAAGTCTTGATATCAGTTGAAGCAATCATATCTCAGAGTCAAGACCTTATCGTTGGAGAATACAAGAAATCATTTTCTACCAACCTCAACTCAGGAGAAGAAGTTGATAGAGGCGGAGTAAACTCGACGAGTTGAAAAACCTATGAAGGCTGTCCGGCTTAGTGATCAAGGAAGTCTTTGTGTACTTGTACTAAGAGTGATAGTGCAATCCTTCCAACAGTTGTGGAAGAAGAGTGGAGTAGGCAACATTGGCTGAACCACTATAAAATCTCGTGTCTCCTCTAACTCTTTACTTACGCTTTTCTTTTTGCATTCTTATCATTCCTTTATTATCATTACCGAAAGTTTGTCTAATTACACAAACTCGTGCAAAGTATCTAAAACAAATCTATCTTATCCGCTGCGCCAAGACACCGAAAGGTGACGTTTAGGGCTTCTAATGAAAAGAGTCTATTCACCCCCCTCTAGACTATCATCTCATTCTATCGGGACCAACATATAATTAGGGGTTAAGTTTACCATTATATAGCATAATTGAGAGACTAAAATTGCCAATTTCTCAATTATGTATATGTAACTTTATCTCTATTCAGAATACATGTACTTGGTAATGAACAAAAATCCATAAAATTGTACAAAATAAGTGGTTCAGTACAAACAAAGAAATTTCAAAAGGGTCGGAACTCGCTAACAGTAAAGAAGAGAAAAACAATATAGAATATAAGATTTTGGAAAAATACCACTTTTTCTCCCTGAGTTATACACTAAGCACATTAGCCCCCTCAATTAATCAATAAGTGGCGGTTTCCCCCTCCTGATATATTAAATTGACATTTCTACCCTTAAAGAAAAAATTTTATTTATTTTTCTTCTCCAAATAATTATTGCATATAAGTAGGAATGACCACGATCGGTAGGAATGACCACGATCAATTCGAACTGAACCGGACACTATGGCAATCGAATTAAAAGTTTCCGATTATGATTCAGATCTAGAACCCAATATTTGGATTTCAGTTTATTAAAATTATAAATAAAAAAAAAAAAAACTAGATCCTGAACCGTGAACCGACAGTTCCGGATTCGATTTGCAATTTTGAACCGTCTATATTTTAAAATTTTAGATTTTATATTTTAAAATAGTCTAAATTCAACAATAAATGTATTTTATTTTTCAGTTCGAAACATGAATCGGGTTCCGGTTCGCGATTATAATAATCTCTAAATATAGGGTTTCGATTCTAAATTGTAATTGGAATATTTTGGTTTGGTTGCTACAGTGTCTATTTGGTTTGAACCAAATTGTGTATTGGATAAGAAAAATAAAAGAAATATTTATTTTAAGGGCAAATATGTCGATTTAACATTTCAGATGGAAAAACAGCCACTTGAATAATTCAGGGGGAAAAGTGCTATAAGTATATATAACTCAGGAGAAAAAGTGCCATTTTTCCTAAGATTTTAATAGACTCTATAAAATAGTTTATATGTGAGTAAGTCAATCTGTATTTTTGAGGTCGAATTGAAGAGTTATTCTAAGTATACAAGTTTGGTGTGTTGAAATGATGAGAAGAGGGAGTCACCACAACTTTGTCGACATGTGAAACAATCATTAGGGGCTCTGATCTACCTTTAATTTGGTGTTTACAACCTAAGTTGGAATTCATACATGAAATATATTTAATTGCTTTTAGAAAGGTGTTTTTGCTTTCCTTCTTTTGAAACATTATATTGTAGTACATTGTGCTTATCATCTCATTTTTAATTACGAACAAATAAGAATCTTTTTTTCACATTGCAGATAACATATAATGTTCTAAAATTACCCCCTTCTTTTTAGTGTATATATTACAATTTGCATGCAGTGTATGTGAAAATCAAATTTCATATATGCAATATCATTACAATACTCTCCCGTTAAGTAGTACACTAGGGGTAGACGTTTGAGATTTGATTCGATTTTTTTTCGGTTTCAGTATTTCAATTTTAAAAAAATGATATCATTCAGTTTAACATTAATTCGGTTCGGTTTAAGAACCCCAATCCCAATTTTTTAACATTTCTTATTTTCCAAACATAGTACCAACAATACATATTCACATAGTTAAAATCCAAACTCTAAACATTATATAACAAAATAGCAATCAAAAGTTTAAACACACTGCACGGTATAATTTGCCGTTCATAACTAACCAAATCTAATTTATTAAGAAGACCAATAAGATGCTCATATTGATAATCAAATTAAATTGAAACCTTGTAATTATTAAACTAACAGTAGAATTAATTTAATTGTGGTGATTGCCCGTAAAACAAGAGGCTAACAACCTCACGGCTTCTCTTTTCTCTCTTGCTGTCTTTGGGAGTTTGGGACCAAAACATCGCTGTCATTAAATGGAATCAT
>NW_017617717.1:0-12312 GCF_001879475.1 Ipomoea nil | reverse complement strand
AAAACTGGCCACTGAGTAAAGAGGAGATGCGTACAGACGCAAGCCGTAAGAGTAGGGGAAGGTGGGACGTGGGGGACCATACAGGCAAAATAAGTGGGGGTCCGCAGCGGCAGGCAGCGGCAAGGGGTAGGGGCGAAGAGCGGAGAGAGGGGAGGGCTGGATGTGAGCAAGAACAAAGGATAAGAGTGGCTAGCTGGAGAGGGGAGCAGGCCCAGACGTGAAAAAATGAAAGGCAAGGGAAAGAAGCCAACGAGGAAGGGCAAGGGACGGAGGAGGAGCAACGCGACGTCGAGGCGAAAGGCGAAAAGAAGGTACGGGGATCCCATGTGAGTAGGGCCGATACCCGGGTCAGACAAAGGGGGGGCAGAAAGGGAGATGGGGGAGCGGAAAGGGGAAAGGCGTGCAGGCGATAAAGCGCAGGCACTACGGCGAAAGGTAGGAGAGAGCCGCAAGGGCAAAGGCACAGTAGCGGCAAACAGTTAAGGTGGAGGCAGGGGTGGAAGACCACGAACCCACACGGCTGATGGCAAGGATGGAAGAATAGGAGGGAAAAGAAATACGAGAGTGCGAACCGCGGCGGCAGAGGGTGCGGGAGGAGAGGCATAAGGGAAACAGAAGGGCGGCGGGGGCAGCGGGAGGGGGCAAGGTTCGGGGGAGCCATGGGAGGAGGCACCGGGAGGTACAGCAGCCGCCCAAAACGCGTGGGGCGAGGCGGGGAGAAGGCCCGTGAGAGGAGAAATTGAACTGGGGGAGAGAAAAGGGGTAAGGACCACGAAGTACGGGAGTGCAAAAAGGGAGGAGGAGAGCGGCGTCAAAGGCGCTTAGAGAGAATGAGGGGGAGCGGGCCGGGAGGGGGGAGGCATACAGGAGGGGGAACGGGGGAAGCACCACGAAGGACGGTGATCCAAGAGGGGGTTGGCGGGCGGGCAAAAGTGCGGGCGGAAGGATGAAGCACAGGCGAGGGCGGGGACAGCGGGGAAAGGGAAGCAACCCGAAGGGGGACGCGGCAAGGCAGTAGCAGCTGGCACCAAGAAGGCACAGGAGTTGCTAGAGCACCGGTAAGGCCCGGGGGGACCTACATGGCCAAATAAGAGAGAAAAAGACAGGATGGCGAACGCAGATAAGACAGGAGGGGAAGGTACAGAAAGGACAGGAGGCGAACGCAGTGAAATAGACAAGAGCGGGACCCCAGAAAAGGGCAGGAGGCGTAACACAGTAAAACACCATGGGTACAGGAGGCGAACGCAGGAAAAGACATGATCTGGTGCGGAGAAAGGGCAGTGAGGCGAACCACAGAGTAAAACAGGATGGATAACACAGAAAGGACAGAGAGTGTGAAGTCAGTAAATAGCACAGGAGGGCCCACAGCAGTAGGGGGCAGGGGCGCATCACTGGCACTGCGGGAGGAAGGAGAGGGGGGAGGTGTGGTGTGAACAGCAGCCCACGGGCAGGGGAAAAGCGGAAGCGACACAACGAGTGTTGGTTTACCACGAGGCATTAGAAGAAGGGGCCAGAAGGCACGAAACAATCAGCCGAGAGAGTGAATGCTAGGGAAGGAGAGGACAGGAGAGGAGTAAAAGCGAACGCGAAAGAGAAAGACGAACGGGGGAACGAAAAAGGAAGGCCACCGGAAGGACGACAGAAATGGCACAACACAGACGCGAGCGGGGCTGGGCGGAGACACCAAAGGGACACAGAGACTACATTGGAGAGTAGGGAAAGGGGACACTGGGAGTTGCACCGCGCGATGCGGCGAGGATGCGGGGGAGGGGGTGGTAGGCAGGGGGCAGGTGAGAGAAGAAACGGACGGGCCAGGCCGTGGCAGAAGGGGGCAGGGGAAGGACGGGGGCAGCGGAACGCATGATGAGAGAGTAGAGAGAGAGAGAGAGGAGAGAGAGAGAGAAGAGAGATAGATGAGAGATAGAGAGAGAGAGAGAGAGAGAGAGGAGAGTAGTAGACACAACACACACAGCAAGAGGACAGGCAGGGAGGAAAGGGGGATGGAGAACAGAGTAGAGCTAGAAGGACGAGGGGTGAAGGAGGGGGAGGGGTGTAAGGTGAGGCACCAGACAGGACAGAGCGACCTGAGAGGCGGGGGAAGGGGCAGGGAGAGAAGCGGGGCAAGGCCCCCCAAAACAACATAAGGACCACGGAGCTAAGGAAGCAACAAAGAACGCCGGCAGCGGACCGCAGAGCAAGCAGCACGGGGCCAAGTAAAAAGGAGTGAGGGTCCGGCACCAGACAAGCGGGCCGCGCTCGCAGAGGGGGAATGAGAGAGCAACAGAGAGAGAGGGGGAGGGCGAGGAGCGACGAGAGGCACGGAGACGGGAGTGGGGGAGGGGAGAGGGCCAAGGGAGAGGAACAAGCAAAAAAACAGAGCAAGCAAGGACCAGAGGGAGGAAGGGCGATGGGGGGGCAGCCGCCGGAAGCCCACGCAGACAGGAAGGGCTGGAGGGAAGGGCGGGGGGCGGAGGAGGAGGGGAAAGGAGGCGGCACAAGGGGAGGACACGAAAGGGCCTGGGAGGAGAGGGGGCGGAACGGTGAGAGGCGGAAGGGGAAGGCACGGGAGATACGGGAGGAGGAGGAGGAACAGGGGGGAAAAGCAAGGCCGGCCGAGGGGGAGGGGGGACGGAGGGCAGGGGGCGAAAGGGCGCGAGGGTACAGGCCGAAGAAAAAGAGAGTAGGCGACTAGGAAAGGGGGGGGCCGAAAAAAGGAACATGAGACAGAACGCGAATCGAAGAGGGGGCAGTGTAAGTACGGTGAGACGCCAAACGGGACCGGGGGGAAAAGCACAGAGGAACCGGGGGAGGGAGAAACGGGAGGAGCCGGGGCGGCAAAGCAATAAGGAAGAACCAGGAAGAAACGGGAAAGAAGGAGCAAAGAAGAAAGGAAAGGAGTAAAACGGACATGAGGCAAGGAAAGGAGGAGGGGCACCAGATGCGAGAGAAAAGGAGGAAGAAAGAGGACCGGGAGGGATACGAGTGGGTAGGAAAGAAGGCGGGAAACGAGCAGCAGGAATTGTACGAGACGCAAGCGAGCAGGGAGAGGGAAGGGAACGGAGTGGAGGAGCATCGAGGGGGGAGGTCAGAGCACCGTAAAGCAGGGCCGAAAGCAGAGAGGGGGGGAGGAGGCGAGAGCAGCAATGAGGATGGGGAAGAGAGGAAGAGAGGGAAGAGGGAGGATGTAAAGAGAAGGAGGATAGGAGGAGAGCAGATGAGAGAGAGAGAAAGTAAAGCAAAAGCGAGCGCAAAAAAAAAAAAAAAGCAGGGGCAAGCACGCCGACCGGGCGGGTCGGGACTGCGCCCGCGCGGGACACTGCGGGACAGCAAACACAAGGCGGGCACGGGGGCGGGGCGGGGCCAGCGGGGGCACCAGCCGACAGGAAGCGTAGGACGGGCCGGGCGCCCCAAGGGCGCGCGGCGGGAGCGGGCGGGGGGGGCGGGGAAGCGCGAGCCAGGGAGACAGGAAAGGGCGGAAAAAAGGAGGGGGAGGCGCCCACAGGCGCCGCGGAAGGGGGCAATGCGCGATAGGACCTAGGCGGGAGCGGCCGGACGGAAAGCCAGGCCAAGAGGAGAGACGAAACGGGAAGGGGGGGAGTGAAGAGAAAAGCGCGAGAAGGAGTAGTGGGCAACGGAAGCGCAGAAGAGTAAGGAAGCAAAAAAAAAAAAACAGTGGAGAAGAGGGGGGGCGGGTTGGGGGGGGGGGGGGGGGTGGGGGGGGGGGGACGAGGGGTGGGAAAGGCGGTAAGGTGAGGGCAAAAAGGAAGGACAGGGGGCAAACGAAGGAATGGTAGAGGCCAGTCAAAAGGTAAGGAGGCGGGTCAAGGGGCAGGAGCGGGACTAAGGGGCACGGAGGGAGGGAGGGAGGAGGAGTAGAGACGTAAGGGGGGGGGCAGATGGAGGGAGGGGACCCGGATGGAGGGGGAAGGCGGGAGAAGGGAGGGGAAAGGGCAGACGCGGGCGGGAGCCAGCGGGATACCGGAATTACGGGGCAAAAGGAGGAGAGGAGGTCGAACGAGCCCAGGGGGGGAAGAGGAAACGCTGACTGGAGAGGCAATACGGAGAAGCAGAAGGGATACGGGGCAACCATACGGGGGGAAGACGGGGACGCGAGACGAGGACAATGGGAGTAGCTAAGGAGAAACGACGAGCGGGCGCAACCAAATGGAAGGCACAAAGAGCCTAACAGCGCGGGCAGGGCCGGACCAACTGAAGGAAGGAGTGGACGGGGCAGAGGGAGGGGGAAGAATAAGTGACATGGATGAGAATGGAAAAAAAGAGGGGTCAGCGCGGAGGGAGGAGGGACAGGCGGAGAGGGGGAACGTGCGGGTGCACGGGGTAGCCACGGGGAAAAAACGGCCGGCAGGGCTGAATAGTTAAAAAAACGAGGGCGCTAGGTGTGAGGGGTGAGAAGGACCAAAACTGAAAACGAGAGGGGAGGGATACGTGACACGGCCGCATCTGGAGGAGGGTAGAGGAGCAAGGGATAACGCAAGGGAAAGGAAAGGAACGGGAGGGGGGGGGGAAAGTGAAAGGCCAATGGGACACAAAAGGAAACGGAAGAACTAAGGGCAACAGAGGGAAGATAGAGGACGAGCGGAACGGGAAGGAGAGCAAAAGGAGAAGACGGGAGGGGGGGAAGGAAAACGGGCAGGGGAGAGAAGGAAACGGAAGAACAGGGCACATAGGGGAGGGAGAGGGTGCAATGAATGCGGGAGGAGGGAGAGCGGAAAAGTAGCAGGGAGGGGGGGGAAGGAAACGGGGAGAGAAAAGTAAAAGGAAAGAACATGGGGCACAGTAGGCGAGGGGAGAAAGAGCGAAGGACACGGGAGGGAGAGCGAAAGGATAACGGGAAGGGGGGGGAACGGAAACGGCAGGGGAGACAAAAGGAAACGGAAGAAAGGCAGGGACGGTGGGGGGGAACGACTGCGAAACCTGGGGACCGTGTTGCGGGGGCAGGAAACAAAAGAGCGGCAGGGGAAATCGCGGGGGAAGAAGCGAGGAGCCCTTCGACGGGCACCAGAGGAGGGCAGGGGTAGGAGAGGCAAGCAAGCAAGGCGGTGAGAGACGGGGACACCCAAGGGGTACGCAAGAAATGAAAGGAAAGCGCGCAACGTAGGGGACGAGGGGAGGGGGGGCCGAAGAGGGCAGGGGCGTCGACAAGGGAAGCGACGAAGAGGGAAAGGCGATAGAAGACCAAGGAAGCGAGGGAGGGGACCTCAAGGGAGCAAAAGGGCGGACAAGGAAGTAAGGAGAGAGGACAGGGCAGAGGAGGGAACGCAAAGTAAAGAGGGGACAAAGAGGGGAAGGAGAAGAACCGGAGCAGGGGAGAGAGGAGATAAGAGGGAGAGGACGAGGGCACGGGAAACGGGGAAGGACGGGGAGGGAAAAAGTCGAAGGGGAAAAGTAGAAAAAGAGGAGATGGGGGAAGGAAAAAGGAGGACTACGGAGGAGGAGACAAGGCGACAAAGGACAGACGGGGAAGAGGAGGAGGAGGATGTAGGAGGAGGAGGAGGAGGAGGAGAGAGGGAGGAAATAAGACTGGGAGGGACAAGGGAAACAGGACACCAGGAAAGGGAAAGGGAAAAACAGGGCGGCAAAGGAGCGTGGGGGGGGGGGGTGGGGCTAAGGTGGCGGGCAAATGAGCGGGCGTGGGGGAACATGGGTACCGAAGGAGGCGGGGGGGGAGGCAAGGGGTAAGAAGAGATCGGGAAGGGGGGCGCGTATGGCAGCAAGATAGGAGAAGGGGGGCATGGCGACACAGAGCCGGGCAAAGGGACGGGGGAGACGACGCGAAACCACAAGGCCGGAACAGGAAGAGAGACGGGAGCAGGAGGGGGGCCAGCCAAGAAGGAGAGGAGTGGAACAGAAGGGAAAGAGGGGGGAGGGGAGAGAGGAAAGACCATCCGAGGGGCCCGCTAGGGGGGCAGCGCCCCAGCAAAGGGCGGCGCCCGGCGCCGCGCCGCCCGAACGGCCGGAAAGGACCATGGCGGCAGCCGCCGTAGGGGGCAAAGGGCCGGCGAGCGGCCGGCGGGACGGCCGCCCGCGCAGCCCGGCAAAAAGGGAGGGGAAGATCGGGGCAGGGGACGGAGGACGAAAAGAAAGACACCAAGGGCCGCGAGGGGGGGGGGCCAGCGGGAGGCCCAAGGGGCCAGAGTGCCATGGAGGGGCCGGCTGGGCAGAGAAGCGCGCGGCATAAGGGATGAGGAGGACGATGGAGGGAGAGGGAGGAGGAATGCTGAGGAGGAGGACGGGAGGAAGGGAGATGGGAGAGAGAAAAGGAGGAGGGAGGATAAGGAGATGAGGAGGGTGAGGGGAGGAGGGAGAGGAGAGCAGAAGGAGGAGGAAGGTGGGAGGAGTAGGAGGAGGAGGAGGAGAGAAGAGAGAAGAGGCAGAGGGCAGAGGAGGAGGAGGGGGAGTGGGAGGAGGAAAGGAGGAAGTGAGGAGGAGTAGGAGGGATGGAGGGAGGATGAGGGGGAAAGGAGTGGGACGAGGAGAGGAGGAGGAGGAGGAGAGGAGGAGGAAGGAGGAGGAGGAGGGGGGGGGGGGGGTGGGGAGAAAGGACAAAGGCGAGGAGGAGGAGGAGGGAGAGAGGAGTAGGAGGAGGAGGAGAGGCAGAGGAGGAGGGGGAGGGGAGAGAGAGAGAGGAGGAGGAAGGGGAGGAGGAGGTACGAGCAGGAGGGGGAGGAGGAGGGGAGGAGGAAAGGAGGAGGAGGAGGAGGGGGGAGAAGGGCAAAGGCCGGAGAGAGTGAGGAGGGGTAGGAATGAAATAGCAGAAAAGAGAGAAAGATAAAAGAAGGAAAATGAAGAGAAAGAAAAATCGGGACGAAGGGAAAAAGGGTAAAACGGAAAAAGGGAGAAGGGAAAAACGGGGATAAAGGGAGATAAGAAAACGGGAGGAAGGCGATGAAGAAAGGAAAAAAGGAAAAAGGGAAAAAAAAAAGAGAGAAGGAAGGAAACGACCCCGAGACAGGGGAAAGGTCGGGAAGAGGGGAGAGGAGAAGATTGGAGGGCGAGGGGGGAGGGTGAGAACCACCAACGGGCGGGAAGAGGGGGAAGCCAAGGGGGGGACGAAGAGGACCAAACCCCCAAGAAGAAGAAGAAGAAGAAGTAAGAAGAAGAAAGAAGAGAAGGAAGAAGAGAAGAAGAAGAAGAAGGGAAGAAGAACAAGAACAAGAAGAAGAGAAGAGGAAGAGGAAGGGAGAAGAAGAAAGAAGAAGAACAACAACAACAACAACAACATAAACAACAAAACCAAGAAGAAGAAGATAGAATGGAAAAGCGAATGAAGAGAAGAAGAACAAGGAACAATAAGAGAATGAAGGGAAGAAGAACATCGAAGAACGGGAAAGAAGAGGAAGAAGAAGAAGAAGGGAAGAAGAACGAGAAAGAAGAGAAGAGTAATGACAGGGAAGAAGCAGAAGAGGACATGTAAGGAAAAGAAGGAAGACGGGAAAAGGGGGGACGAAAGAGGGCCCAATAACACCAAACGCCGGAGGCGACCGGGGCGGGGAGGAAACCCGGGGCGGTATAAGTCTAAAGGACAAGAGTACCCGCCAGGGGGACGTCGGCGGCAGACTGTGAGAAGGAACGGTAAGGACGCGAGAGAAGGGAACGGTGGACAACGCGGAGGATTGACGGAGGGGAAGGAGGAAGGGAGGGACCAGGGCATGGGCGAAGGCCACCAAACGCGAGAGGAGGCCGCACCAGAGGGGGAGGGACGCGGGAGGGGAAAGAGGGGGCAAGAGAGCAACCGTCCCGGCGCACCGGGCCGGCGGGCGAATGGGCCGAAGGGGCGCAAGGGAGGCGAAGACGGGGGCACGGAGGGGGCCGAGGGGCGTGAGCCGGGAGGGGGCGGAAGAAAAAGTGCGGGGCGGACGGCAAAAAAAAAGATGAGAAGGGGGGCAGAGGAGAGGAGAGACGAACCAGGACTGAGGGGGGAAGGGGAGCCGGGGGGGGCGGCCAGGGGAAAGAGGGGAGGGGGACGGCGAAGCGGAGGGGAGGCGGGAGGGGCGCGTGGGGTGGCCAGGGAGGGGGGAGATAAGAGAAGGAACAGGAGACGACAGGGGAAGAGAAGCAGGGAGCAGCAAATAAAAAAAAAATAGGAGAGGCGGACAGCAGAGAAGAAGGGAGAAGGAGGAAATAGGAAAAAGGGGAGATGTGGGAAAAGGCACTGTGGGACCCCGGAGGGAGAGACGGAGAGCCGGGGCCCCTCGAGGAGGGGAGGTAAGCACAGGAGCCCCCGGAAGGAGGCAAAAGGGGGGCGGGCCCCGGGAGGGGGAAGAAAGGGAAAAAGGGACAGGGAGACCCGGAAAGGAAACAATGGAGGGAGGGTACGACAACAAACGGAGGGGGAGACGGAGGGAGGACCACGGGGCGAGGGAAGGGAACGTGAGACGAAAGCAAGCGTAAGGAAGAGGGACGGGAGGTAAGGCAGCTAGCGAGAAACCCAAAGAGGGAAGGGCAAGGGAGGAAAAAGGAGGGAGCAAATAAAAGGGAGCGGAACCGTCGAACCTGCTGGGCCGGATGCGGTAGGCGCGGGGGATACCGGCGGGAGGTGGAAAGGGGAGTGGGCGAGGGGAAAGAGGCGAAAGGGCAAACAAGAAAGGAGGGAGGGGGCAGTGGCGGAACAGGGAACCGGCCGGGCGGGGCAACAGGGGGAAGAAACGCGATAAGAGCGAAGGGGCTGAGTCGAAAGGGGAAGGGGAGGAGGGCGCGGGTGGGGCGAGAGGGTGGGGAGGGGGAACCAAAGGAGGGGCAGAAGGGGGGGGAAAAAATAAAAGAAGAGGAAAGAGGGAGGTGAAGGGGGAAAGAGGGCCATGGAACAGGGCAGGGGGCAGAAAACAGCCACGGCAATAAGGGAGAGCGGAAAAAAGGCGAGAGCGGAGAGAACGCAGGCGGAAACAGGGGCAGGTGCCCAAGGGAGAAAAAGGGGAGGATGAAGCAGAGAAGGGGCGGGGACATGGTGGAAAGCAGCAAGGTGAGGAGGCGAGGAGCAAAAGGGAGGGTGCCGAGGACGGTAAAGGAAAAAAAGAAAGAAAGGGCCAAAGCAAGGTCGAGGAGAACGGGTGGCAGGGGAGTGTCAAGAAGGGATGACGAGAGGACTGGGCACGAGGGAGCAGAAAGGAGGAGCAAACGGAGCAAGACTGGGGGAGAAGGAAGTCGCGGAGGGGCAGAGGACAGGGGACGGACAGAAAAAGAGAATGGCAGGCCACCGGGCAGGAGGGGCGCAGGGAAGGCCGGGGGCGCCACGAAGGGACAGATGAGAGAGAGACATCACAAACAAGCGGAGTGGGCCCCCGAGGGTGGAGGGGGCAGGGCGAGGGCCAGGGAGGGGAAGGTAAGGCGCGGGAAGGCAGAATGGAGGGAGGCAGGGGGCAGGGAAGGGGGGTGAGGAGGGAAACAAGGAAAACACAGGGAGAGAGAAGGTGGGAAAGGACGGTGGGGGCGAGGCAAGAGAGGGGCGAGGGGAAGGAATGGCGCGGAGAAGGGCCAAGAGCGGGGGGCGAAGGAGACTCAAGAGGGAGCGAGAGGGTGCAGCGGGGGGGGGCGGAGGCGCAAAAAGGATACGAAGGGACAAGGGGCCAAAGGCCAGCAAAGACCACCAAGCGAGCACAGAATCAAAGAGGGGCCAGGGCCCGAGGGGGAAGGCAAAGGAAAAGGCCGGGCAGGGACAGAGCAGGAGCAAACCACAAACGGAGAAACGGAAGGAAGGCAGGAGCAGCAAAGAAAGGGGGACAAACAAGGGAGGGCATGGCACGGACGACACGGGGGGACAAGAAGAGGGGGGAGGAAGAGCAAATAGGGGACGGGAGACACGCAGGAGGGGGAGGTTCCGAGGAGGAGGTACAAAACAAAAGACAAAAAGGCGAGAGAAAGGAAAGGAAAAACACAGGGACCGAGGAGGGGCACGCGGGGAAGAGAGAGACAGGCTAAGAGGGGACAACGGGGGGAGAGGGGATGTAACGAACGAAGAGGTAGGAGAACGGAAAGGCGGAAGAAGCGGACAGGGGCCGGGAAGGAGGACGCCAGACGGGCAGGGCGCAGAGGAGAGAGGGTAGATGGCAGGGCGGCGATGGGCAAGGAGGGGCGGCCAAGGGGAGGACAACGGGGGGCGGAGCGCCGCAAACGAAGGGGGGCATGAGCGACGAGGGCAGGGGGACGGCGCGGGCGAACAAGGCAGGGCCACCGGCACGCAGCCACGGCGGCAAAACGCAACGGGGCGAACAGAGGTGGGGGGCGCGAAGGCAAGGCGGACAGGGCGGGGGGGCCAAAAGGGAGGAGGGGCGGGAGGTGCTGCCAGCGCGGGGCAGTGCGCCGGGGGAAGGCTGCCGGCGGGAGAGGCAGCACTGAGCGGCCGGGCGGACAAGGGCAAGCGCGCGCGCGGGAAGCAGGGAGGCAACAGGAGGCGAAGCAGCCAGAGGGAACAACGGCGGGGATGAAGGGATGGGGCGCATGGAACCGAGGGACCAGCGAGTCGGGGGAGCCGCGAGAGAACGGAGGCAATGGGGGGAAACCCAGGCCACGGGGCAACCGGCGGGGCAACGCCGGCGACGGGGAACACCCGGGGAGGATGCGCAAACCCGGAGGAAGAGGGAAGGAAGCGCGGCGAAGAAGAGGGAAAAAAGGAAGGAAGGGGAGAAGCCCCGGAAGGAAGGTAGGGGGACAGAAGGGACCAGGGGACCCCGGGCCTAGAGGAAAGACCGGAAACCGGGGAGGAAGAAGAGAAGGAAGGACCCGGACGAGGCAGAGGCGAGGAAGAACCCTGAGACCGAGAGATCGAGGAGGAAGAAAGAAAGGAGCCGGGGACGAGGCAGAGGCGAATGGCGAAGCCGAAGACCTGAGGATAGCGGGAACACCCCAAGGGGGAAAACGGGGAAAACGGAGAGGAAAGAAAGGGATAAGGCGCAGGAAAGCCCAAGCAAGAGCAGGACGAACAGAAGGAGCGGTGGGGAGGCCACAGGCGGAGCGGGAGAACGCAGAGAGCACAGGCGATAACTAGGGCTGAAAGCGAGCCGGAAACCTACAGCAGGACAGCAGGGGCGGACGACAGGCCGAAGAAGGAAAACGGCGAGCGAAAGCCGGGGGCCGCGAGCGCCGCGCCGGTAGCGAAGCTGAAGCGGCGGGGCCGGAAAGCCAAAGAGAGCGGGGCAGCGAAGAAGGCGGGGAACCACGCCAACGCGGGGAAAGACCGGAGAAGGAGAGAGAGAGAGAGAGAGAGAGAGAGAGAGAGAGAGAGGAGAGAGAGAGAGAGAGAGAGAGAGAGAGAGAGAGAGAGAAAGAGAGAGAGAAGAGAGAGAGAGAAAAACCAGGGGAAGCAGGAAGAGAGAGACGAGGAAACGCGAGGGGAAAACCGAGAAGAGACGCGACAAAGAGGAGAAGCACAGGCAACAGGGAGAAGCAAGCAGAGAAAGAGACGAGCAGAGAGCCGAGGGGCACAGAGGCACGGCAGCAGCGAGGCAGAGCAGCAGCCAAGGCAGGAGCGGCAGCACACACAAGCACACGGGGGGGCGCCACAGGACCAAGCGCAGGCCCAGACAGGAGGGGCAGCGCAGAGAGCGCGGACACGGCCCCGCAGCACCCGGCCGCGGAGCGCAAGCACGAAGGGGGCGAGCGCAACCGACCGAGGAACCGCAGCGCAGCAGAAGGGGGGAGCGCAACCAAACAGGGGACCGCAGCCCAAGAGGGAGGCAGCGGACCGCAGCCAGGAAGAGGAACCGCAGCGCAGGGAAAACGGGGGAGCGCAACCAAACGGGGGACCGCCAGCCCGAAGAGGGGAAGGCGGACCGCAGCCAGCGGCGGAACCGCAGCGCAGGAAGAACCAAGGGGAGCGCAACCAAAGGGGGGAGCAGGCACACAGAACACAGAGCAAGCACAGGCCAACCCACAGGAACACAGGGGGAAAGGGGAGAAAACGGAGAAGGAAACCGAGGCGGGGCAGCCACAGACGAGGAAGAAGCCGAAGGGGGGCAGACGGCGGGCACCGAGGCCAACGGGAGACCAAGGCAACGAGCAGGCGAGAGAGAAGACGCAGGGAGCCGACGAACGGGACCCGAAACAGCAAACGAGACGGAGCACGAGAAACGGAGGCCGGGGGGACACACGAGGGCGGGGAAACAGCAAACGGGGGAAAGGCCCGAGGGGGAAAAGGCCAGCGGGAGCCGGGGGGGGGGACCACCCGCCGGACCGGCGCCGGGCAGCGGGGGCCCGGGGGGGCGCGGCCCGGCGGCGGCCGCGGCCGGCGACGCCCGGGCGGGCAGCGGGAGGGGGCGGGGCCCCCGACCCCCACCGACCCCCCACGGACGCGGGAGC
>NW_017617716.1:0-4532 GCF_001879475.1 Ipomoea nil | reverse complement strand
TGGCCCTTCTTTCATATCTCTTCTCGCCGAGTCCCTCAGTCGAGGCGACTCCTTATGGCTTTTTCACGGAAACGACTAAGGGTCTGGGCCCTTGTTTCCTATCTCGTCTCGTCGAGACCCTCAGTCGAGGCGATTCCTTTTGGCATTTTCACGGAAACGACTAAGTGTTCTCGGCCCTTATTTCCTATCTCTTCTCGCCGAGTCCCTCAATCGAAGCGACTCCTTAGGCTTTTTGTTTTCTTAGAAACGATTTAGGGTCAGTGCCCCTAGTTTCTTTAATTTCTCGCCGAGTCCCTCTGTTGAGGCGACTCGTTTGGCTTTTTCACGGAAACGATTAAGGGTCTGGCCTTGGTTCCTATCTCATCTCACCGAGTCCCTCAGTCGAGGCGACTCCTTAGGCTTTTTCTTTTTTTAGAAACGGTTTAGGGTCAGTGCCCCGTTGTTTCTTTAATTGCTCGCCGAGTCCCTCAGTTGAGGCGACACCTTTTGGCTTTTTCACGGAAACGACTAACAGTCTTGGCCCTTCTTTCCTATCTCTTCTCGCCGAGTCCCTCAGTCGAGGCGACTCCTTTTGGCTTTTTCACGGAAACGACTAAGGGTCTGGCCCTTGTTTCCTATCTCGTCTCGCCGAGTCCCTCAGTCGAGGCGACTCCTTAGGCTTTTTCTTTTCTTAGAAACGGTTTATGGTCAGCGCTCCGTTGTTTCTTTAATTTCTAGCCGAGTCCCTCAGTTGAGGCGACTCCTTTTGGCTTTTTCGCGGAAACGGCTAAGGGTCTGGGCCCTTGTTTCCTATCTCTTCTCGCGAGTCCCTCAGTCGAGGCGACTCCTTAGGCTTTTTCTTTTCTTATAAACAGTTTAGGGTCAGTGCCCCGTTGTTTCTCTAATTTCTCGCCGAGTCCCTCAGTCGAGGCGATTCCTTTTGGCTTTTCACGTAAACGACTAAGGTCTCGGCCCTTGTTTCCTATCTTCTTCGCCGAGTCCCTCAGTCGAAGCGACTCTTTAGGCTTTTTCTTTTCTTAGAAACGGTTTAGGGTCAGTGCCCCGTTGTTTCTTTAATTGCTCGCCGAGTCCTCAGTTGAGGCGACTCCTTTTGGCTTTTTCACGGAAACGATTAAGGGTCTGGGCCCTTGGTTCCTATCTCTTCTCACGAGTCCCTCAGTCGAGGCGACTCCTTAGGCTTTTCTTTTCTTAGAAACGATTTAGGGTCAGTGCCCCGTTGTTTCTTTAATTGCTCGTCGAGCCTTCAGTTGAGGCGACACCTTTTGGCTTTTTCACGGAAACGACTAACAGTCTTGGCCCTTCTTTCCTATCTCTTCTCGCCGAGTCCCTCAGTCGAAGCGACTCTTTAGGCTTTTTCTTTTCTTAGAAATGGTTTAGGGTCAGTGCCCCGTTGTTTCTTTAATTGCTCGCCGAGTCCCTCAGTTGAGGCGACTCCTTTTGGCTTTTTCACGGAAACGATTAAGGGTCTGGGCCCTTGTTTCCTATCTCGTCTCGCCGAGTCCCTCAGTCGAGGCGACTCCTTAGGTTTTTTCTTTTCTTAGAAACGGTTTAGGGTCAGCGCCCCATTGATTCTTTAATTTCTCGCCGAGTCCCTCAGTCGAGGCGACTCCTTTTGGCTTTTTCGCGGAAACGGCTAAGGGTCTGAGCCCTTGTTTCCTATCTCTTCTCGCCGAGTCCCTCAGTCGAGGCGACTCCTTAGGCTTTTTCTTTTCTTAGAAAGAGTTTAGGGTCAGTTCCCCGTTGTTTTCTTTAATTTCTCGCCGAGTCCCTCTGTCGAGGCGACTTCTTTTGGCTTTTTCACGGAAACGACTAAGGTCTGGGCCTTTGTTTCCTATATCTTCTCGCCGAGTCCCTCAGTCGAGGCGAATCCTTTGGCTTTTTCTTTTATTAGATTAGGTTTAGGGTCAGTGTCCCATTGTTTCTTTAATTCTCGCCAAGTCCCTCAGTCGAGGCGACTCCTTTTGGTTTTTTCACAGAAACGACTTAGGGTCTGGGCCCTTGGTTCCTATCTCTTCCCGTCGAGTCCCTCAGTCGAGGCGACTCCTTAGGCTTTTTCTTTCTTAGAAACGGTTTAGGGTCAGTGCCCTTGTTTCTTAAATTTCTCGCCGAGTCCCTCAGTTGAGGCGACTCCTTTTGGCTTTTTCACGAAAACGACTAATAGTCTTGGCCCTTCTTTCCTATATCTTCTCGCGAGTCCCTCAGTCGAGGCGATTTCTTTTGGCTTTTTCACGGAAACGACTAAGGGTCTGGGCCCTTGTTTCCTATCTTGTCTCGTCGAGTCCCTCAGTCGAGGTGATTCCTTTTGGCTTTTTCACGGAAACGACTAAGGGTCTCGGCCCTTATTTCCTATCTCTTCTCGCCGAGTCCCTCAATCGAAGCGACTCCTTAGGCTTTTTCTTTTCTTAGAAACGGTTTAGGGTCAGTGCCCCTAGTTTCTTTAATTTCTCGCCGAGTCCCTCAGTTGAGGCGACTCCATTTGGCTTTTTCACGGAAACGATTAAGGGTCTGGGCCCTTGGTTCCTATCTCTTCTCACCGAGTCCTCAGTCGAGGCGACTCCTTAGGCTTTTTCTTTTCTTAGAAACGGTTTAGGGTCAGTGCCCCGTTGTTTCTTTAATTGCTCGCCGAGTCCCTCAGTTGAGGCGACACCATTTGGCTTTTTCACGGAAACGACTAACAGTCTTGGCCCTTCTTTCCTATCTCTTCTCGCCGAGTCCCTCAGTCGAGGCGACTCCTTTTGGCTTTTTCACGGAAACGACTAAGGGTCTGGGCCCTTGTTTCCTATCTCGTCTCGCCGAGTCCCTCAGTCGAGGCGACTCCTTAGGCTTTTTCTTTTCTTAGAAACGGTTTAGGGTCAGCGCCCCATTGTTTCTTTAATTTCTCGCCGAGTCCCTCAGTCGAGGCGACTCCTTTTGGCTTTTTCGCGAAACGGCTAAGGGTCTGAGCCCTTGTTTCCTATCTCTTCTCGCCGAGTCCCTCAGTCGAGGCGACTCCTTAGGCTTTTTCTTTTCTTAGAAAGAGTTTAGGGTCAGTTCCCCGTTGTTTCTTTAATTTCTCGCCG
This sequence comes from Ipomoea nil, assembly GCF_001879475.1. Taxonomy (NCBI): domain Eukaryota; kingdom Viridiplantae; phylum Streptophyta; class Magnoliopsida; order Solanales; family Convolvulaceae; genus Ipomoea; species Ipomoea nil. The sequence goes on along the minus strand of NW_017617716.1, from coordinate 1,473 downwards.
AGTCCCTCTGTCGAGGCGACTTCTTTTGGCTTTTTCACGGAAACGACTAAGGTCTGGGCCTTTGTTTCCTATATCTTCTCGCCGAGTCCCTCAGTCGAGGCGAATCCTTTGGCTTTTTCTTTTATTAGATTAGGTTTAGGGTCAGTGTCCCATTGTTTCTTTAATTTCTCGCCAAGTCCCTCAGTCGAGGCGACTCCTTTTGGTTTTTTCACGAAACGACTTAGGGTCTGGGCCCTTGGTTCCTATCTCTTCCCGTCGAGTCCCTCAGTCGAGGCGACTCCTTAGGCTTTTTCTTTTCTTAGAAACGGTTTAGGGTCAGTGCCCCTTGTTTCTTAAATTTCTCGCCGAGTCCCTCAGTTGAGGCGACTCCTTTTGGCTTTTTCACGAAACGACTAATAGTCTTGGCCCTTCTTTCCTATATCTTCTCGCCGAGTCCCTCAGTCGAGGCGATTTCTTTTGGCTTTTTCACGGAAACGACTAAGGGTCTGGGCCCTTTTTTCCTATCTTGTCTCGTCGAGTCCCTCAGTCGAGGTGATTCCTTTTGCTTTTTCACGGAAACGACTAAGGGTCTCGGCCCTTATTTCCTATCTCTTCTCGCCGAGTCCCTCAATCGAAGCGACTCCTTAGGCTTTTTCTTTTCTTAGAAACGGTTTAGGGTCAGTGCCCTAGTTTCTTTAATTTCTCGCTGAGTCCCTCAGTTGAGGCGACTCCATTTGGCTTTTTCACGGAAACGATTAAGGGTCTGGGCCCTTGGTTCCTATCTCTTCTCACCGAGTCCCTCAGTCGAGGCGACTCCTTAGGCTTTTTCTTTTTTAGAAACGGTTTAGGGTCAGTGCCCCGTTGTTTCTTTAATTGCTCGCGAGTCCCTCAGTTGAGGCGACACCATTTGGCTTTTTCACGGAAACGACTAACAGTCTTGGCCCTTCTTTCCTATCTCTTCTCGCCGAGTCCCTCAGTCGAGGCGACTCCTTTTTGGCTTTTTCACGGAAACGACTAAGGGTCTGGGCCCTTGTTTCCTATCTCGTCTCGCGAGTCCCTCAGTCGAGGCGACTCTCTTAGGCTTTTTCTTTTCTTAGAAACGGTTTAGGGTCAGCGCCCCGTTGTTTCTTTAATTTCTCGCCGAGTCCCTCAGTCGAGGCGACTCCTTTTGGCTTTTTCGCGGAAACGGCTAAGGGTCTGGCCCTTGTTTCCTATCTCTTCTCGCCGAGTCCCTCAGTCGAGGCGACTCCTTAGCTTTTTCATTTCTTAGAAACAGTTTAGGGTCAATGCCCCGTTGTTTCTCTAATTTCTCGCCGAGTCCGTCTGTCGAGGCGATTCCTTTTGGCTTTTCACGTAAACGACTAAGGGTCTCGGCCCTTGTTTCCTATCTCTTCTCGCCGAGTCCCTCAGTCGAAGCGACTCCTTAGGCTTTTTCTTTTCTTAGAAATGGTTTAGGGTCAGTGCCCTGTTGTTTCTTTAATTTCTCGCCGAGTC
>NW_017617715.1:10000-13937 GCF_001879475.1 Ipomoea nil | reverse complement strand
TACCATCGAAAGTTGATAGGGCAGAAATTTGAATGATGCGTCGCCGGCGCTAAGGCCGTGCGATCCGTCGAGTTATCATGAATCATCGCAGCAACGGGCAGAGCCCGCGTCGACCTTTTATCTAATAAATGCATCCCTTCCAGAAGTCGGGGTTTGTTGCACGTATTAGCTCTAGAATTACTACGGTTATCCGAGTAGTAGGTACCATCAAACAAACTATAACTGATTTAATGAGCCATTCGCAGTTTCACAGTCTGAATTAGTTCATACTTACACATGCATGGCTTAATCTTTGAGACAAGCATATGACTACTGCAGGATCAACCAGGTAGCATTCCTCGACGACGGTCGCTGCCGCACGAGACCGACGGTACGCCCCCGTCTCCCGCTCGCTCCTAGGAACGAGGGATTGGCGACGAGAACGACCGCTGGCTAGCTCGAGGCGACAGTTTGAGTCGTACAAAACGCGTCGGGACAGGCAGATTGGAGCTCGACGCCCCTTGCCCTCAAGGTGGACCGAATCCGAGAGCTCGGACAGTCGCCCTCGTGCCAAGCCGCCGCGACAATTCGCGACGACCGTGGAACGTGGCGATGCCTTCTCCGTTCGTCCCGCGCAAAATCCACGCGTGTTGCGAAGACGAGCGCGCGACGAAATGCGAATACGTTAAGCCGTCAGTGCCGTGCGAGTATGCAACACAGAAACCGTCGTGCGACCAAGGCCTTGCGCGCTTGTGTCGTCTTGTATGAAGAGGCGTGCTTGGCAGGACGTCGCTGCTCGAGCAGGGATCCAACCTGACCGCACACGCCGATAACCACTCACGCACCGTCTCGCATCGCAAAAAACGCCCCAATCGCTTAGCCGAGGATCGACAGGAACCCGGCCCGGACGAATCCGTGCACGAGTCCCCACCGATGCTGGCCGTCACGGAAGGAACCCCCGCGTCGATAGTACGAAAGGTAACCCTTGAATTCCCATCTCGCCGCTCGCATTGGTTGTGAGTCCGTCTCGCCATCGGGTGAGGTGGAGGAAGCCCTCGAGGAGTGGAATCCCTCGATCAATGCAATACCATACCTCTTGCGAGGTGGGTCAGCCCCCACGTCCGTCCGGAGCACAATCATCCTTTAACGAACAGCTTACTAGACGGTTGGAAACGGTCTCGTAACTCACAACCTACTACGGTATGTTGCAGATTCACGGTTGCTCGATTGACCCACAACCCCGCGCCAACGACGTTTTTTTGCATGTCCGCCTCCCTCAGTGCCCCGCGTCGATAGTTACAAAAGGTAACTACCGAATTTCCATCTCGCCGTACGCATTGGTTGTGAGTCCGTCGCGCCATCGGGTGGAGGAAGACCTCGAGGAGTGAAAGTCCTCGATCAATACAACACCATACCTCTTGCGAGGTGGGTCAGCCCCCAAGTCCGACGCTAAGACAACGCCCGTTGCGCTTGGGCAGATTCGTAGCGAGCGCACAATCATCCTTTAACGGAGAGCTTACTAGACGGGTGGACACTGGTGTCGGTAACTTACAAGCCACTGACGGTATATTGCAGATTCACGGTTGTTTTTTTGCCCAACTTGTTCCACGGCCGTTTTTTTGCATGTCCGTCTCGGTCAGATTCGGACGTGTCGTCGAACGAGTGCTATGGAGGAAGCCCTCGAGGAATGAAAGGCCTCGAGCAATACAATACTTCTATCCTCTTGCGAGGTCGGTCAACCCCCACGCCCGACGACACGTACGCTGCACTGCGCTACGCTGGGCGGGTTCATTGCGAACGCCCGCCTCCGCCCCTACGGCGCACCGTAATTCGTTAACGAACAGCTTACTAGACGATTGGACACGTGCCTCGGCAACTCACAACCTACTGACGGTATATTGCAGATTCACGTTTGCTCGATTGACCGAATTCACGTGCCAATGATGTTTTTTTGCATGTCCGTCTCCGTCCGGTGCGCCGCCCCGCCTTGCGACTCCGATGGGTCTATGCCGGTCCCCAATAATACGTACGAGCGGCGGGAACACTCGTACGAGGCCTACGGGACGAGGGGGGCCCGTCCCAACACGTTCCGAAAAAAGTCGACCGGCACCTCAACTACCATACCCCCCCTATAGTAGTTAAAAAAAAAAAAACCCCAGTGACAGCAGTAGACACGGTTTGTCCCGTAAATCACACGGTCATTTCGGGTGGTTCCGTGCATTTTTTTTCAAATGTTATTGCATGGTCCTTTAGTTTAGAGCATTTTAACAATGCTTGGTAAATTTCAAAGCGTTTGGATGATTATTTCATTGAAAACGACGATGTCCAAATTTATGCCCAGCTGTCCGCAAAGTTCCTTGTCTGACTTAGCCAAGTACTTGGGATTGTTGGGAATGTGAGAGGAATATATGGCATTTCGTTTGCCTCACTAATTAAGTAGTACAATAAGCTCTAAAACAAATGTATATTCCATTTTGGCACGAGAACGACGTAAAACGACATAGGCCAAGGCATAACACACAACCGTCGTAAAAGTACTGGGGCGGCAGGCGGGTAAACCTCTGTTGCGTGAGATTTTCCGCATCCGTCCGCAACTGTGCGCACTTTGGGCGCCCTCGTTCCGCATAAGTCCGCAACTTGGGCGACCGCGTTCCGCATAAGTCCGCAACCTCGGCACACCCGTACCGCAACTTTCCGCAACCTCGGCCACCCCGTTCCGCAACTTTCCGCAACCTCGGCCACCCCGTTCCGCAACTTTCCGCAACCTCGGCCACCCCGTTCCGCAACTTTCCGCAACCTCGGCCACCCCGTTCCGCAACTTTCCGCAACCTCGGCCACCCCGTTCCGCAACTTTCCGCAACCTCGGCACACCCGTACCGCAACTTTCCGCAACCTCGGCACCCCCGTACCGCAACTTTCCGCAACCTCGGCCACCCCGTTCCGCAACTTTCCGCAACCTCGGCACACCCGTACCGCAACTTTCCGCAACTTGGGCACCCTCGTACCGCATAAGTCCGCAACCTCGGCACCCTCGTACCGCATAATTCCGCAACTTGGGCACCCTCGTACCGCAACTTTCCGCAACCTCGGCACCCCCGTTCCGCATAAGTCCGCAACTTGGGCACCCTCGTACCGCAACTTTCCGCAACTTGGGCACCCCCGTACCGCAACTTTCCGCAACTTGGGCACCCTCGTACCGCAACTTTCCGCAACTTGGGCACTCTCGTACCGCAACTATCCGCAACTTAGGCACCCTCGTACCGCAACTTTCCGCAACCTCGGCACCCCCGTTCCGCATAAGTCCGCAACTTGGGCACCCTCGTACCGCAACTTTCCGCAACTTGGGCACTCTCGTGCCGCAACTTTCCGCAACTTGGGCACCCTCGTACCGCATAATTCCGCAACTTGGGCACCCTCGTACCGCATAATTCCGCAACCTCGGCACCCTCGTTCCGCATAAGTCCGCAACTTGGGCACCCTCGTACCGCATAATTCCGCAACCTCGGCACCCTCGTTCCGCATAAGTCCGCAACTTGGGCACCCTCGTACCGCATAAGTCCGCAACCTCGGCACCCTCGTTCCGCATAAGTCCGCAACTTGGGCACCCTCGTACCGCATAAGTCCGCAACCTCGGCACCCTCGTTCCGCATAAGTCCGCAACTTGGGCACCCTCGTACCGCATAAGTCCGCAACCTCGGCACCCTCGTACCGCATAATTCCGCAACTTGGGCACCCTCGTACCGCATAAGTCCGCAACCTCGGCACCCTCGTACCGCATAATTCCGCAACCTCGGCACCCTCGTTCCGCATAAGTCCGCAACTTGGGTACACTCGTACCGCATAATTCCGCAACCTCGGCACCCTTGTTCCGCATAAGTCCGCAACTTAGGCACCCTCGTTGCGCAACTTAGGCACCCTCGTACCGCATGAGTCCGCAACTTAGGCACCCTCGTACCGC
>NW_017617714.1:2572500-2811797 GCF_001879475.1 Ipomoea nil | reverse complement strand
ATCTAATCTAAAAATCTAATAAGAGTGAATGAAGGTTAGTACCCTTCATTTATGTTCGTTTTTCCATTACTTTTTTTTGATACATTATACTATAAGAGTTGAACTATACAATTTTTTTAGACAAAAATACACCTACCGTTATAACTTCCTATGATTTAGTTGCAGTTCATATTGATCCTTAAGAACTATTATTGTTCTACTTAAGTTTCCTAAAAATTTCAGGACTAGAAATTTTGGTTCCATTTTGAACCATAAAAATAAGTTGGAAAATTCGACTTTGAACTAGAAAATATTGAAGCCTATTAACTGCTGTACATTAGCAAAGGTTAAAACAATGAACCTAAAAGTAGAAAAATTCAAAGGCTGTAGAGCAGCCATTGTGTGCACACCATGCAGCAGAGGCATCAATTAATGTTGTACAGCATATACTAAGTCCTGCTGCTAAAGTTGGAGCAGAGCTGCAGAGGAAAAGGGTGTTTGGTTTATGCAGAAAGAAAGTCTGAAGGTAGAGAAGTATGTGGATGGATTTCAATCCTAATACGAGGGAGTCTATAAAAGTCAAATGGCGCCAAAAAAAAAAAAAATTTAAACAATTAAATACCAATTCACAAAGCATTCTAAGCAGCAGAAAACTACTTGGGTGCCCACTGTCTCAAAGAAAATCAAAGCTGACAGATTTAGAAAGTAACTTCAATTAAAGGAAGAATTCTTCAAGCAATTCAATGGTTTGCAATTCCAACAGAAAAAATTCAATCAACCAAGACAATTAGTTGTAAAATTAGAATATGTGCCATCATCTTTCACACCAATAATTGCTGATACCAGCAACAACCCATTCCGAAAGAACCAAGTAAGAAATTGAAACAGAAGAAAGCTTATACATACGGTGAGTGGACAACTAGCGAGGCCTTGTGAGGGTGGTTCTGCACTTCTGCGGCAGGTGGAAACTGAACTCCTGGCAGCTGGCGACTGGCTATCCTGAGGCAGACGGCGTTCAGTGACAACGACGTGATTCTCAGCTTCTGTGGTGTGTCCTCGGAAATTGAAAGTAGATGCAAATTCTCCCAATTTGTGTCCTATGATCCGTTATATATATAGGCAGATGCTCTTTTCCATTATGAGCCGTCTTGCGCAAGTGCTTCAGAAATTAGGGCTTAGGAAATTCAGCGAGAGAAGAGTGTGTTGGGGGCCTATTGAGTTTTAGTCTGATTTGTGATTTAATTTTTCAGTTTTCATTCTCTGTTTTCTATTTAGAAAACTTGTTTTACTAACATTTATTTTTTTTAGATTAACACTATAAAATTAACATAAGTTTAATTTCGAGTGATTTTGAGTAGGGGTGGGCATTTCGGGATTCGGTTCATTTTTTTTCCGGTTTCGGTATTTCAGTATTAAAAAAAAAAAAAAAAATGATACCGTTCGGTTTAATAGTTCGGTTCAGTTTGAACAAGTTCGGTTTCGGTTCAGTTTAAGAACCCCTATTTTCAACATTTCCTAATTTTCAAAATAGTAAAAAAAAAAACACTGAAATTGTTACTGGAAACTGGAATTTAATTCCAGTTTGCAGTTTACTGGAATTTAACTTCCAGTAAACTGGTAAATTTAGTGGCACTGGGGAACCAGTTTACTAGAATTCATTCATTTAACATGGAATTGTGAGTTATTCAATAGGCATTGCTAACAAGTTAACCACCAAATTAATGTAACAGGTTAACCACATTTGAAATCCTTAAAAAAAAAATGGTCGATTGTCCCCCTACATTCAACCAATCATAAACAAAAGCAAAAATTCAAGATACCCAGACAACAAAATCAAATTTTTTTTTTCATTATATAGAGGACAACATACAACAGAACTTGGTAAAAGCCATGGCAACAAACAATCAAAAGAGAGAAACAAGGTACAGGTTGTAGAAAATAAAAAGAAAGTAACCCCTTACCTCTCTGGTCGCCGGTCGGTCTTCAACGATGGTAGACGCCGGTGAGGCTACGGTGGCGAGGAGCGAGGAGACTGGTCACTAGTGGTAGACGGCGTTCAGACTTCAGGGCTCAGGCTACGGTGGTCGGTGGCGTGGAGTATGGAGTATGGAGTATGGCAGACGGTGGTCGGTGCGTGGCTGGTGGCTGGTGGCTGCCGGCTGCGTATGGAGTATGGACTATGGCAGTGTGGCGTATGCGATTTAGTGACTAGGGTTGTGACTTGTGAATGATTTTAATTTTGAATAAAGGTCGAATATGTCACTTCAATAGCGCATCAAATTGTAATTAAGTTATCGAACTAAAAAAGAATGTATTTGAATCTTTGAACAACAAACTAATGCAATTTAATATAAAATGACATATTTACCTGAAAATATAGATTATCGAATTTAAAAAAATAGTTTTTTAATAATTTTAAATAAAAAAATGAAAATCCTCCTTCGTTTCCGATAGAGTCAGTAGCATTCAAAAAAAAATTATTATTTTAATTAAACTACATATTTATTTTATAATATATATATATATATATATATATATATATATATATATATATATATATATATATATGAGACTTGTTATAAAGTTTCATTTTAGATATACTATAGTTTCATTACACTACAACTAAAGTATCATTTTGATATAATTACTGATAAAAAATATACCTCGTGATACGTACCCTATTGAGCCAGAAACCTAATCGGGTATGAGTTACTGTAAGGTGTGAGTTATTTCTGACTCGGATACTGTAATTGACCGATCCGACATTGACATATAAAACCCCTCGATGGTGATTAATTTCTACTATCGCTCTTATGTGCTCGATCACGACTTGGTTGCTTGGCCAAGTGCCCGAGTGCCTGCATTTGACCTTTAGGCATCAACTCCAACAATGACATCACCCCCCCCCCCCCCCCCCCCCCCCCCCAAAAAAAAAAAAAAAAAAAAAATTGATGGTCACCAATCAATCAGGCATCTCTTTACATGTGGACGTATTTCCTTTGTCGCCGAGACCAATTAGTGTATGAAAGACAAGTGTCACGCATGCCGACCCCCCCCCCCCCCCCCCCCAACATGTGTTCATTCGCATAATCTATAAATATCGCATTAAATGCGAGAGTGAAGGACTTTTGACATTTTTCATATACTGACATTTAGCTCGGGAACCTCACCAAGTGTTACGTAATCCGAGTTTAAGGACTTAAACCAACAAGCAGACTAAGAAAATGGACCAAAATCGGAACCGATCGCAATATCATACGAATTAGTAAGAATCTCAATATTCACTACATCAATTACAGTTTCATTTGACAATATACACTTAATATGGGAGACATGTTATTATGTTTTATTTTATACACAATGTATTTTTATTACAATACAACTAAGGGTGTGTTTGGTTGGTGGGTTTTGCCCATAGGAATGGGTATGAAAGTGATTGTTGTTGTTTGGTTGATAGGTTTTTAGAACACTACTATAGTACTATGGGTTTCGAATACCCCATCAATTGAAAAACCCATACCCAAATACAATAAGGGTTTCATTCCCTTATTCATTCTCAAGCACTACTATTAGTAACCATTCTCATTCCACCCTACTACCAAACATGTTAAATATTTTCACCAAAACCCATTACCATTACCAAGTATTTGATACCCATTTCGATTCCGATTTCTATGTGCGAACCAAACACACCCTAAAATATTATTTTAATTCAACTCCAGTTTCATTTTACAATATACACTCAATATATGAGATATGTTACTCAGTTTCATTTTAAATACACTATAGATTCATTATAGCACAATTAAATTATTATTCTAATTTAACTATAAGAGTTAATTACCGAAATGGTCCATTGACTATATCGAAATTACCAATTTGGTCCTTGACTATTTTTTTGACCAATTAAGTCCCTCAACTTTAAAAATCTTAACCAATTTGGTCCTCCATTTGTTTGACCATTAGTCAATCGTTAACTTAGGACCAAATTGGTAATTCGCTATAGTCAATGGACCATTTTGGTAATTAACTTTAAGGGTCGACAATTCGGTTGAGTTCTCTCGAACCGTACCGTACCAAACTATTTAGATTCGGTAATATACCGAACAACCGAACGGTAATAGATTCTTGTATACCGAATTGTACGGTAAAAACTCGAACCGAACTGAATTGTTCGGTAAAAATTGAACCGAACCGAATACCGTTTGAACTTCGGATTGCTATTTTGTTATATATTAGACTTTGGATATGGACTATGTAAACACCATAACACATAATATAGAACTATTATTATTATTATATTGTTTTAAAAAAATCAAACGGTATTCGGTTCAGTTCAATTTTTTACTGAACAATTCGGATCGGTTTTTTATCGATACCGTTCGGTTGTTGGGTATATAAGAATCCAATACCGTTCGGTTGTTCGGTATATTACCGAACCAAACTAGTTCGGTTCGGTTCGGTACGGTTCGATTCGAGAAAACTAAATCGAATTGCCCACCCCTAAAGTTAATTACCAAAATGGTCCTTTGACTATAGCAGAATTACCAATTTGGTCCCAAGTTAACAGTTGACTAACGGTCAAACTAACGGAGGACCAAATTGGTTAAAATTTTGAAGTTGGGAGACTTAATTGGTTAAAAAATAGTCAAGGACTAAATTGATAATTTCGCTATAGTCAAGAGACAATTTTAGTAATTAACTCTAACTATAATTTATTTGACAATATACAATCAATATGTGAGACATATTATTCAGTTTAATTTTAAACACATTGTAGTTTCATTTTATACAACATAAATACGAGATTAGTAATGACTATCGTTTTTATTTCGTTTTACTTTAAAAAATTACGACATTTTTAGATCGTGTTCCATACGGCAAATTATGCTGTGCATCCGTATGCACCATGCATGGTGCATACGGATGCAAAAACGACGTCGTTTTAATATAATAACGCGTGTCTCCCCTAAAAAAAAAAAATCAGGTTCGATTCTCAGCAACAACATATGAACTAAAATTCCATAATCGATGAACTATATTTCCATAATCGATGAACTATATTTCCATAATCGATGAACTATATTTTCATAATCTAATCTATGAACTAAAAATTCCAGAATGAATGAACTAAAATTCCATAATCTATAAACTAAAATTTCAGAATCGATGAACTACAATTCCATAATCGATGAACTATAATTCCATAATCAATGAACTATAATTCCATAATCTATGAACTAAAATTCCAGAATGAATGAACAATATAATGTTGTTGCTGGGAATCGAACCTGAATTTTTTTTAAAGGGGAGACGTGCGTTTTTTAATAAAACGACGTCGTTTTGACATCCGTATGCACCATGGTGCATCCGGATGCACAGCTTAACGATTGGTTCCATACAATTGTGTAGGACATGGTCCACCTTTGATTGGAGATTGTCTTCTCATCTTTATGGTGGCCCAAACTAACAGCATTACAATAGCCCAAATAAACACTCAATCAATTCCGATTTCCGAATGTTTGAGTAGAAGTTCAAAGCGGTGACCTAACTACGCGCTCCATTTCTACCCTGAAAATCCCGAAACCCAATTCCGGCGAATTCTTGGCCTGCGTTCCAGGAGCAATGCGAGCAGTGTTACCACATCCCTTTATCTCCAGATTCCGATCATCTATCCTCTCTTCTCTTTCTCTCCGGCCCCTTTCCGCAGCTTCATCTTCTCACCTCCACCCTACTGCACCAACCCTCTCGCACCCATCTAAAGACCTCCCAAACCCTAATCCCCGGACTCTAACCCCATCGGAAAAGCATTTCGATTCATGGATAAGCAAACTCCGTCCGGGGTTCACGCCGTCAGACGTCGACGAAGCCTTGCAGTCCCAATGCGACCCGGACCTGGCACTGGACATTTTCCGTTGGACAGGCCAGCAGCGAGGCTACAAGCACAACCATGTCACTTACCTCCGCATTATCCGAATTGCCATCTCCGGTAAGCGATACCGCGTTGCAGAAACCCTGGTGGAGGAGGTCCTCGCAGGCGCTTGCCCTCCGAGCCTCCCCCTGTACAACTCCATGATTAAATTCTGCTGCGGCCGTAGATCGTTGTTTAATCGGGCATTTGATGTGTACAAGAAAATGTTGGCATGCGAAGATGCCAAGCCTTCTCTGGAAACTTACACATTATTGCTGAATGCTCTTCTCCGTAAATTTAATCGGTTAACTGTTTCTTATGTTTATTTACATTCCGTGAGATCATTAGCTAAGCAGATGAAGGCCTCTGGCGTGATTCCAGATACTTTTGCTTTGAATATGATCATAAAGGCTTATTCAAAATGTCTTGAGGTTGATGAAGCAATCAGGGTGTTTTGTGAAATGGGATTATATGGTTGCCAACCAAATGCATACACATATAGTTATTTAGCTAAAGGGTTGTGTGAGAAGGGGAGAGTGAATCAAGGGCGACAGTTCTATAAAGATATGAGGGATAAGGGTTTAGTTCCAAAGGGAAGTGCATATGTGATTTTAATTTGTAGTCTAGCAATGGAACGTAGATTTGAGGATGCTATCGAGGTGGTCTTTGATATGTTGAGTAATTCAATGTCTCCAGATTTGCTGACTTATAAAACTGTGTTGGAAGAGATGTGTAGGGACGGGAAGGGGGAGAAAGCATTTGACCTTCTTGAAGAATTCAGGAAGAGGGATAATTTCATGAATGAGAAGACCTACAAATCTTTGTTGGATGTGTTGCATTTTTTAAGTCGTGAATAACTGTTTCTTGATTTCTCAAAGTGCTCTAGATGTCAAAGCCATACTTGAATCCTAGTAATTTGACCAAAGACACCATTATTTTTTCTCTTTCAGCCTAATTTGTCAAGTAGTCTGGTGTAAGTTTGATGCCTTGTACTATTATTACCCGCACATACTGTCGAAACATTCAGATAATATTTCATTGAACATTAATAGCAAATGCCTTCACTGTATTTCTCTTATAAACAATACAAAGTACTATATTTCTATGTGGACAGTCAGTGGCACCAAATGCTTTTATAAAAATGGTTGAAGGAGGGACTTATGGGCTTGGTCCAGTCTTGGCTGCATTGTCAGCAGGAAGAAGGGAATTGTATGCTTTGTATCTTCAGGAAGGGTTGGATTTAAGCAGAAACAAGAGGAAGCCGAAGGATAATAAAGGGTATGAAAAATTTGTGAAGATGGTGGAAACATTGGATTACAAACAATGGGTCTAAACAAGAACTCAGTTGCAGATAATAGGTCATATCTTGGTCTGGTCCTGTGTGCTTCTGAGTTGGAAAGGGTTGGTATCAAAGAATTGGATCCTGTTTTGGTAGAGGGGGCAAAGTGCTGCTCTTTAGATGACTTTGAATGCGGTCCCTCTGGCCCTCAGAATTTGGGATGAATAGAGATCTGCTTGCTTCTTTGGAACTGCAGTGGTGGTGCTATGTGCCAACTTTGCTCCATTAAGTGGAGCTGTGGGCAAAGTGAGTCCAGGCTCTCTTGAATTAGTGGATGTTAGATATTGCAAGAACACTGAACTTTTTGGCATCTTCAGCTGTTTGGAGGTTATACGAGTCTCACTATGTTCAAGAGTCATTCCCTTGGATGAGCTGTGCCTGGTGTTCCTACAATCTTTATTTTGGGCAGTGAAGGCACTAGTGTGGTTGATGAGGGAAAACTGCAGCCACAACTCGAGGTGTGCACTGGGTAAACCTCGTCCTGTAACTCTAGTTGGCAAAGGATTACAAGGAGGTAAACCAGCTTAGGTTGTCGCCCATAGTTGACCCACTCAAACCAAGAAGGGTGGGATTTGAACTCGTGATCTTGTGATTACAAGTCTTTATCCTTAACCAATTTGGCTGGAGTTATCCCATGAAGGCACTAGTTTGAGGTTATTTGTAGCAAGGTCTGTGCTAAGTTATTTATAATTCCATGAATCATACCTGTGGATATAATTGCTAAGGGGTGACGAAGATGTGACAGATGATGGTTGTTCAGGTCCCAGCTTCAAGTCCTTCATGGCTATAAAGAGCTTGAACATTGGTTTTGCAGCAGGTGCACTTCTTCATCTTGATAGGTGGGAACTGCATGAAAAGTAACCATCACAAGAAAGAACACTGATATTTGTAATTTCTTCTTAAAACAAACTAATTTGCTGACATCTGAAAAGTGAAAATTCCTAATTGCGCAATTGTTATTTATATTATCAAAAGAAATGTTTTAGAAGTACACACTAAAATTAATTATTTCATTTGCTCTTATTTTATCTGGATCCTTGGCTATTTCTATTATGGAGTATTTCCTTTCCTTCAAGACACTCTCTGGATTATTATTATTAAGAAGATTAGAAGAAGCCTCTTGGTATGTGGCTTTGGATATATTTAGATCTTTAGTTAATTTTATTTTTAGTTCTAGTATTATTGTGACATGATTATTTTTGATCTTTCGGAAAATCATTGAAATGCCATTAAATATAAGGACATTTCAATTTGTTTTATACAAAGTAAGTTGACTCGTTATATTTTTTATGTTTATTTTTTTGAAAAAATTAAAATTAAAGACTGAAATGCTTTTGTATTTGATAAAATTTAAACTGTTTTGTTAATGGAGGACAAAAAATGATTATGCTACAATAATATTATGATCTAAAGTGTTTTGTTTTGAAAAAAAAAAAGAAAAAAAGAAAAAAGAAAGACTAAAATGGACTGCCGGTTAACTCTTTAAATCTTCTTTCAAGCTGAACTTCTTTAATACAATTATTTTATTCTCTTGTTTACTTGAACTTTGATTGCTGGAAGCTAGAACAATATGTTGCTGGAATTTTATTTATTTATTTATTTATTATCTTTTGATTGGTTATATTTGCTTGTTTCTCTTGGTTAAAGTCTTAAACTAATTTTGTTCATGAGCTTAATGTCGTCACTCGTCAATCTCTATCTGTGGACTGAGACATTCATTGGACATAGGGATGGCAAAAAGTTGGATACTTTTGGGTATTCGAGCCTTCTGAGAGGTTCGAGTAGTGAATAGTTGGATTCAAGTTGAGAGGTTCGAGTAGCAATGGAATATTTGTATCTAATACGGGTAAGCCCGTGTGGAGTGTGGACAGTGGAATCCTAACTTTAACAAAAAACTCAAACTAATAACCTAAAGTTAGTAGCCTTCCTCTTTGCTACCAAAGTGACCATTGGCATAACGATAGATGCAAACTTATAACCTATTATTACCTAAAGATGCAAGAAAATATTCACCCCGCCTTGAAAGTGGCAATTGTTATATCGTGAAGCAGGGTCCTTTTTTATTGTGAATTAGTCTAAATTCACATTTAAATAATGTGTATGCAGTTAACATATTATGTACCTTCAATTAATTAATTATGTGCCCAATACAATTAACATATAATATATACGCAGCTAACATATTATGTACCTTCAGTTAATAAATTATGTGTATACTACAGTTAACATATAATGTATATGCTGTTAACATATTATGTGCTTGTAATTAATAAATTACGTAGCAACAGTTAACATATTATGTGCATTCAATTTAGTTATATGTACATAATCTGTTAACTAAAAACACATAATATGTTAACTGTATACATAATTTGAATGTCATTTTGGATCAGGGGTTCACGATGCAAGGTGGATCCTGGTCCATTGTATAATTTGCCTAAAAGTGTGATTGAGGAGTAGTTATGTTGTGCATCCGTATGCACCATGCAAAAACGACGTCGTTTGATTAAAAACGCACGTCTCCCCTTAAAAAAAATTCAGGTTCGATTCCCAGCAACAACATTATATTGTTCATTCATTCTGGAATTTTAGTTCATAGATTATGGAATTTTAGTTCATTGATTCTGGAATTATAGTTCATCGATTCTGTAATTGTAGTTCATCGATTCTGAAATTTTAGTTCATAGATTCTGGAATTTTTAGTTCATAGATTAGATTCTGAAATTTTAGTTCATCGATTATGGAATTATAGTTCATCGATTCTGAAATTTTAGTTCTTATGTTGTTGCTGGGAATCGAACCTGAATTTTTTTTAAAGGGGAGACGCGCGTTTTTAATAAAACGATGTCGTTTTTGCATCCGTATGCACCATGCATGGTGCATACGGATGCACAACATAATTTGCCGTGATTGAGGTCAAATTATATTATGGACCAGGCTCCCCATTGTATTGTGGATCCTGATCCAAAATGACATTCAAATTATGTACTTGTAGTTAACATATTATGTACCTTCAGCTAACAAATTATATATTTGTAAATAAACTGAAGGTACATAATATGTTAACTACATGTGCATAATACGTTAATTGTAATATATACATAATTTGCTATTGTAATAGGTACATAGTTTATTAATCGAAGGCACATAATATGTTAATTGCATGTACATAATACGTTAATTGTAATAAATACATAATTTAATAACTACAGGCACATACATAATATGTTAATTGTAATAATAAGTACATAATTTATTAATAGAAGTTATATACTCCATATTAACTGCAAGTACATAATCTCAATGTAGTTTTGGAGCAAGGTCTGCAATGCAAGGTAAACTCTGATCCATGGTTTAACAATTGGTGGCGGGCAGAAGATCAAGTTTAATTTTCGTCAACAAGACCAAATAAAAAAGGCACCTAAGTAAAAAACATATGGTGAAATCTTATAGCCCTTGATCTGGTCCAGATTGACGTCCATGAAAGATGGAAAAACAATGTGGTGGCATTTTTATAACTTTTACTTAATTTGAAGTGCATAATGTTTACACTGCATGGTGCATAAGGTTATACTACGAATGCAAAAGAGTAATAACTTTGAAATGGACAAGTTTTTACTACAGATACACAAGTTTTGTTTAACTAGTGCATAATAGAATTATGTACATATTACAATTAACGTATTATCCGTATCGACTGTACTACGGAGGGAAGTGCATGTTTAGGGGGGCCTTGGCCCCCCTCCCCCACCCCAAATTTTGTTATTATTATTATATATGTATTAAATTTAAAAAAAAAATATTATATAGAATTTTAAATTTTTGTTGTTTTTCAAAATATTTGGCCCCCCTCCACTTAATTAATGGGTAAAGTTATAAATTTTTTCATCTTCTTAATTTTTTCAGTTCTCTTCTATTTCAAATTATGTATTCCATATATTATTGACTCATATCCAAAATAAACCTCATTTAACTTTCTTACTAGTTTCTCTCTCTAGAACCATGCATATATGCGACATATACGTTATAATAAGATAATTTGTCTTTAACAAAATCTATGCATTTTTTCAAGTTAATTTTTGGGTTTTTTTTTTCTAACTACTTGTTTGGTTAATTTTTGTTTCATATTTTATTGTTTATCTTAAATAATTGTTTTGTTTGATTCTAAATCATGGATATCAATGTACATTTGTTTGGTTAATTATGTAAATTTGTGGTTGTGTGATAAATTTTGTATTTAATTTAAAATGCATAATAATGTAACAATTGTGTAGTATATGTATTTGAGAAAACAATTGCTATTATGTTATGTTGTGAAGATGATTTTCCAAGAAATAATCAATAGTTTTTTAAAACATGCGTGAATATTTTCATTCTTTCAACCGTACAAAGCCGTGTGCATTGAGAAGCATATTGCAAAATAATTTAATATAGATTTAATTACAAATTATTTATTCTAAATTTTATTGAATTTGTAATGTAATGATTATTTTGAGATATGTTAACGGGATATCAATGTATTTAATTTAGTACTTCAATCGTAGTTGGCCCCCCGCACTATTCCGTTCTGGCTCCGTCCCTGACTGTACAAGAAGTTCTGTCCTCATTTGAACCAGTATATATATCTATATATATATATATATATATATATAGACCCAACACTGAGTTGTGGTCATGTGGACCCTTGTAAGGAGGCTGGCAAAATGGTCCATCCACTACCCTTTTTTATGCCACATGACTGACAACTATTTTTATGCAGTAAGGATTAGGAAAGTCTCAAAATCATGTGAGCCATCCAGCAGCGCCTTATAGTGCCTCCTTTTCACGTAAAGCCAAGTGGGGAATCCAAGTAATTGACGGAATTGTTCTACTATTAGGATTTTCGAATTCTGCTCCATCAATTATATATCCTAGTTCCTAACATACTAAGGGTGTATTTGGTTCGCACATAGGAATCGGAATCGGTATGGGTATCAAATACTTGGTAATGGTAATGGGTTTTGGTGAAAATATTTAACATGTTTGGTAGTAGGGTGGAATGAGAATGGTTATTAATAGTAGTGCTTGAGAATGTATAAGGGAATGAAACCCTTATTGTATTTGGGTATGGATTTTTCAATTGATGGGGTATTCGAAACCCATAGTAGTGTTCTAAAAACCTATCAACCAAACAACAACAATCACTTTCATACCCATTCCTATGGGCAAAACCCACCAACCAAACACACCCTAAGTATGAATAGAATATTTTTATCTTGTGGGTTCAGAAAAAATTGTTTACATTCAAGATTTGTTGGAGAGAATAAAAGCTCGGGGTATAATTTGAGAGCAGAGGTAGTATTTTCCCCGATAGAATAATGACAATATATATCTCTGGACAAATTAGTTTAGGCATTGGCCTTTGGTTTTGCTGTTGGCTGTTGCTTTTGCATTTTCCTTGGCTAGCTGGACTGTCCTTGACTAGACATTAGACAATGGTGTTTTTTTTTTTTTTTTTCTTTTGAAAACGACAATGGTGTTAAATACTCTGCAATTTATATCACTTTTTTTTTTCCCTGTTCAATACTGTTATGTTAGTGTCTTCTAGGCAATATGTGCAATGGAAAAGGATTGATGTATTCTGATAGAGCATAATTCCTGTCACTGATAAATTTTATTGAATAAAGAAAAATGAATGAATAAAAATAATGATTCACTTTATTTTTGTTTTTTATAGATTAATCAGAGCGTGACACTTCAATAGAGAGTAGAAAATAGAATAGAAAGTAGGAGTAGATGTAGGCTCTATTTGTCAAACTTAACTGAAAAGCTAAGTTAGAAGCTGAAAACTAAAAAGTTATAAGCTCGGAGCTGAAAACTGAAGAGCTGTTAAGCTAGCTGTTATGATTGAAATTGTTTGGTAAAATTAGCTTTTTGATAAGCTGATAAATGTAAAAAGACTAAAAAAACATCTTCATAAAATTTAAATTAGTTTGTTTACATATTAAAATTTAACATTTTATCTTTAAAAAAAATTAACATTTTGAAATAAAACTATTAGCATAATCATGATCTAGCATCTCATAATGAAGTAGCAATATTGTTGCGAATCTAATAATAATAATAATAATAATAATAATAATAATAATAATAATAATAATAATAATAATAATATTTGCAGTGAAAGTTGCGGATAAAGGATAAGAGAAAATGGTTTTAATTATGAAGGGTAAATTATGTCATTTCTTTAAAATAATAATGACAAAGATGGAAAAAAAGTTAGGAAGCTAGGAGCTTATTTTGATTTCAAAATAAGCTTTTATTTTAAGCTAGGAGCTTATTTTGAGATCATTACCAAACAGAGCATATAGTTTATCAATAGCTTAAAATAATTTGCATATAGTTTATCAATAGCTTAAAATAATTTATAAACTCCTAAATAAACTCTGTCAAACAGAGCCGTAGTATTATCCATATGTAATTAAATATAGGATGTTGATTAATTTGGTCAAAGTACGATACTATTAAATAATGCATGCGAATCATGTGACATGTTTATATTTAAAAAGTTTGGTTACGTATGTAATCATAACTTAGCCAGACAGGGAAGTATACGAGTGGAATTGATTTTTTTTTTTTTTTAAAATAAATACATCGAATGAGTATCTCATAGATTTGTACAGTGATTTAGATGATTACATTTTACTATATTTTATTTGTACGGAGTTATTTTTACAAAGTTAAAGTATAGGACTTGTTTGGTAAAAAATTAGTCTATAAGTCAATTTTAGTTTATTTGATCATTATTAATTGTTTGATTTAGTTAAAATATTAATATAAATGTTTGGTTAATTAGCTTTTTGTAACTCCAGAAAGCTAAAATTCAAAAAGTTACTCCAAGCAACTTTTTCAATTAGCTTTTTGAGAAAAAAAATTTATACCAAACAACTATCAGCTAACAGTTAATTTACCAAATACTTTTTTACAATCAGCTAATGTTATCAACTATTTATACTATCTAATTAACACAATCAGCTAACAGTTAACAACTATTTTACCAAACACGGCCATAGTTTTTTTTTATGTGATCCTATTTTGATATCTTATTTTTTGCTTGTACTCTTCTTGCGCATAGAAATCTTGATAAGATTTGTTTGACATCTTCTTTAATATGAATGGCAACTCTTCAACCCAACAGGGTAGCTCAAGTGGCAAATGAGCTTTCTTTGTGGGGGAGAATTCTGGGATAACCCGGATTTAATTTCCACAAGTAATGATTCCCTCTAGACTAGTTTCAATGCTTCTCGGAGCGAACCGGATGGACCCGGACCACAATGTGGTTTACATAAAATAAAAAAAAAAAAATGAATGGCAACTCTTCTTATTCTTTGGGGGAATTTCTTTGCTATTGATTGTCATTTCATTATCATCTTCCGTCTTCAACATTATCTTTATTTTATATTCTTCACGCATTGTTTCTTTCATTGGTTGTAGTAGTTGTACGTGGCCGGATAACTTGTCATCTCTTTTTGGTTAAAATTAAATTTTGACTAATGTGTCATGTGACTTTGGCTATACAATCATAGTTTTTCAGGATGAGGATACGATATATCTGAATGAATAATAATGAGTCTGTACAGGAGTATATATAGTAGTGAATAGTAAACCTATTACAAGACGAATACTAATAATAATAGTTAACGAATACTAATTACTAATAATAATAGGTAACGAATACTAATGATGATAGAGTCCTAATACTCCCCCTCAAGCACAAGGTGGACTAGCAACAACATTGAGCTTGCCACATAGAGTAGAGAAACGCGGACCAGGGAGAGCTTTAGTGAACACATCAGCGAGCTGATCCTTTGTGGAAATGAAGCTAACCTGCAACTCCTTCTTCGCTACTTTGTCACGAACAAAGTGGTAATCAATTTTCACATGCTTCGTACGAGCATGAAACACCGGGTTGGAACAGAGATAAGTCGCACCCAAATTATCACACCAGAGAGTGGGAGGAGCAGCCAATGACACTCCAAGCTCGTGCAACAGAGAAACCAACCAAGTGACCTCCGCAGACACATCAGCCAGAGCCTTGTATTCAGCCTCTGTAGACGAACGAGCAACCGTGCGTTGCTTCCGACAAGACCAGGAAATCAGATTGCCACCAAGAAAAACCGCAAAACCACTAGTAGACTTCCTGTCAGCTGGATCACCAGCCCAGTCCGAATCCAAAAAGGCATGAACCGCAACAGAGGAGGAAGGACGAATAAAAAAACCAAAGTGCAGAGTTCCTTTTACATACCGCAGAACACGCTTGAGCATAGCCCAATGCTCAGTGGTTGGAGAGTGCATATGCTGACAGACCCGATTCACGGCAAAAGAGAGATCCGGACGAGTAACAGTAAGATACTGTAGAGCCCTAGCAAGACTGCGATACTGCGTGGGATCCGCATAGGGAACCACAGAATCAGAAGAAGGTCGGGACACAGGAACCGGAGTAGCCAACAGTTTACAGTCCACCATACCTGCACGGCTCAAAATATTTCACATGTATCGCTGCTGAGAAAGAAACAAACCACCATCCTTGGAGACCGTCTCAATGCTAAGAAAAAAAAACGGAGCACCCATGTCACGAATCTTAAACTCCGAGGCTAAGTCAGTAAGAAGCCGAGTAACACACGAAGCATCAGACCCCATAACAAGGATATCATCAACATAGACAAGCAAATATAAACAAATAGAGGCACGAGTACAGATGAATAAAGAAACATCAGTCTTGGAGGGTGAAAAACCAACCGACACCAAGAAAGCATGCAACCTATTGAACCACGCTCGAGGAGCCTGCTTAAGACCATAGAGTGACCTCTGTAACAAACACACATCATCCGGCCGTAACTGGTCTTCATAACCGGGCGGCTGTCTCATGTAAACTGTCTCTGCAAGATTACCATTGAGGAAGGCGTTGTGAACATCCAACTGCCGAATGACCCAACTGTGAGAAACGGCTAAAGAGAGAAGAAGCCGCACGGTGGTGGGTTTGACAACAGGACTGAAAGTCTCAAAAAAGTCTTGCCCAGCGACTTGATTGAAACCCTTTGCGACCAATCGAGCCTTGTGCCGCTCAATCGTGCCATCGGCCTTGCGCTTCGTTCTGAACACCCATTTGCACCCCACAACATTCATGCCAGGTGTACGACTAACCAGACGCCAAGTATGATTCTGGAGCAAGGCATTAAACTCAATATCCATGGCCTCACGCCACTCCGGATACCGAACTGCCTGAGAATAACAAGTCGGTTCAGGAACAGTCATAAGAGCCACATGCTGCGTCGGTCCTTGAGAACGGGTTGCCATGACATGAGACCGAGGCTGAACAGGCTTCGCCGTACGGCAGCCTTGCTTGGGCGCAGTAGGAGCACCCGAGACCGCCCCTTCCGGAGCCGTAGCAGTCACGGTGCGAGAATCTGAACCAGCTGCGGCAGCCCCGGAATCCGCGTCCAACTCTGGATGAGGATCAGGTCCAGTGGGACAAACATCGGAGCCAACACCAACCCGAACGGCACCAACACCCCACGGCTCAACCGGGCGAGAGCTAGAGACCTGAGAAGGCATAGAAGAAGCAAACGGATATACGGTCTCATCAAACCGTACATGACGACAAATGAATACCTTGTTAGTAGCAGGATCTAAACAACGATAGCCACGAAACGAAGACGGATAACCAAGAAACACACACGGGGATGACCGATACTGCAACTTGTTACGATTGTACGGGCGCAACAGAGGATAACAGAGACAGCCAAACACACGCAAGAAGGAATAAGAAGGATTAGAATGATGCAAACGATAATGAGGACTGACATTGTCTAGAACTCGAGTAGGCATTTTATTGATGAGATAGACCGCAGTCTCAAAGGCATATCCCAATATCGCTGTGGAACCGAAGCCTGAGCCAAGAGAGCCAGACCCGTTTCCACAACGTGACGATGCCGACGCTCAACTCTACCATTCTGCTCATGGGTATAGGCACAAGATTGCCTATGATTGATACCGAAAGAGACAAAAGTACGGTGCAACCGTTTATACTCTCCCCCTAAATCAAATTGTATAGAGACAATCTTACGACCATATGAACGCTCAACTAGTGACCGAAACTGCTCGAAGATAACATACACATCAGTTTTTAATCGCATAGGATAAAACCATACATAGCGTGTGTAGTCATCAATAAACAAAACAAAATAACGAAAACCATTGACAGAAAGAAAAGGCGCTGGGCCCCAAATATCAGTATAAATAAGCTCTAAAACATGCGACGTAGTAGTATTGACACGAGGCAAGGGAAACCGAGATGATTTACCAAGCATACAAGCACGACACGACACCGAACTATTACTAAAACTAGAATCAATGGAACACGAATTCAAAATCTGCCGCAAGACAGGAGGATGAGGGTGACCCAACCGACCATGCCAAACGTCAGAGGAGACACGCGAAGCCACTAACGCAGCGGGACTCGAACGAGAAACAGGCCAAGAATATAGACCCCCCGAAGCCTGCCCTCTATACAGAACTTCCCTGGTTGAACGATCCTTCACAAAGAAACAATCAGGGTGAAATTCAAAGAATACATTATTATCACGGGCAAACCGTTGCACAGATAATAAACACCCAGAAAGCCCAGGAACAAAAAGAACATCAGACAACCGAAACAGTATTTTAGAAGAGGCTACCGAAGACGAACCAGTACCAACAATAGGTAAACACTTACCGTCACCAACACGAAGATGATCCGGACCGTTATAAGAGACCGTCGAGGACATTAAAGAAGGATCTGGGGTGGCATGGTTCGACGCACCAGTGTCGGGAAACCATTGCTGAGTGCTAACCGAAGCCGCATCATCCACAGGATACGCAACATGCGCTCTCGGCCCCGGAGCTCCATCGTACCGGCGAAAGCACGAAGCGGCCGAATGGCCCTCGCCGGAGCAGATCTGGCACTGGACAGCCCCGGCACCGCCACGACCACGGCCACGCCCTTTGCCGCGACCACGGCCGCGGTTGCCGCATCCACGCTGCTGCCCGCCCGAACGGCCTCTACCTCGCTGAGCCGCCATGGCGACCGGAGCAGCAGCAACATCACCAGCATCATCGGCACATATAAAAGCCTGCGAAATAAGAAAATCGGATAGCTCGGGCAGAGACACCGGAGCACCCCTTGTGAGCGACGCCACCAAAGGACGATATTCGGACCGCAAGCCTCGGAATATATACATATTCTGATCCGCTAGCGTCACCGGACGGCCGGCAAGCGCTAAATCCTCGATAAGCACCTGCGCACGGCCAAGATAGTCCGGGATCGAAGCATCCCCCTGCCGTAATCCTTGCAACTCGCCCACCAACCGGAGGGCACGAGCCCGTGTAGTCGAACCAAGAACCTGCTCGATTGCCAACCACAAATGCCGAGAAGTGGACTTACCGATTGCGAGGTGCATCATCTCGTCGGACAAGGATGAGATTAATAAGGAGAGCACGGCCTTATCTTGACGGAGCCATGCACTCCGAGCAGCGGAAGACGAAGCCGACGAAGGCACGGCAGGAACAGCTCCCTCGGCAGGCGGCACGGCAAGCGCGGTGATCGGCGGACATACCGAAGTACCATCGACAAAACCCAACAACCCTTGGCCATCCAAGAACGGAAGAAGCTGAGTACGCCAAAACAAAAACTTGTGGGATGTCAACTTGATGGAGACGAAGTGATGCGCCGAAGAGAAAGACACCCCCGACTGCAGCGGTGCAACAAGCGCGGCCTCGGAAACGGTCCATTCAGAACTACCAACAGAGCCGTCATCAGATCCGAGGTGCGCCATTAGAGAGAGGAGAGAGAAACCTGCTGATACCAGATGAGGATACGATATATCTGAATGAATAATAATGAGTCTGTACAGGAGTATATATAGTAGTAAATAGTAAACCTATTACAAGACGAATACTAATAATAATAGGTAACGAATACTAATTACTAATAATAATAGGTAACGAATACTAATGATGATAGAGTCCTAATATTCAGGAGATAATTTTTTAGGAGATCACGCCATTATGGTTGGATAGCTCCTGAGAGATTTGTGATAAAACAAAAAATTATGGTATCATATTTTTTAAAAAAATAAAAATTCTTGTACATCTTTATTTATTTTTGATAAAAACAAAAATTTTATTCAGACTATGCTCTTGAATTTTTAAAAATATTTTAAAATGTTTTATATGAAAGATAATTAAAGTTTAATTGTACTCATTTACGTTTTGAAAATCTCTTTGAATGCTACTTAGAACAGTATTTCACTGCTGGAAATTATGGAATTTTTGATCACCTAAAAGTGATCTTAAATCAAGTCGAAAGCAAAAAGTGGTCGGAAATAGCAATAAAGGTTTTTCCGGATATCAAAAGTGGTCGGAACAAGACTTTCGACTTGATTTAAGATCACTTTCAGATGGTCGGAAATTTCATAATTTTCAACAGTGTTTTAACTTGTTATTTTGAAAAAAAAAAATCAAAAAATGTCATTATTATAAATATTACTAAATTATTAAATAAAAAATTAAAATAATAATGAATTAAATGCCCTCAAAAAATAGAAGACTAATCTCTCTTCAGTTCAGAATGAGACATTTAGTACATGGTTAATACTATGCAAATGAGAGCATGAAGCTTTCCATGATTCATTGAACGTAAAATTAGTAATGTGGGATACCCACTTTTTTAATTTTATTAAATTTTTCTTTTTAAATTTTGATAATTTATATTAATAAATTACTAAATCTTAACACTAATTTGAAACATATTGATATAGAAAAGTTTACTTCTATTTTCACACTTAATAAGTTGAGATAATTTTAATTATTTTATTTTACACCCTTTGAAATAAATATTAAAAAATGAAAATTAAGAAAGAACACAAAAATTGAGAGAAAGTGTAGTAATGTAAAAAGGAAGAAAAAGGTGATTGATTGGATTATTAAAACTTTGTCGAGACATAACTTTTGACGCACTAATTTTTCAAAAAAATGCTTCTTTAACTCTTAATTTTAATTTTTTATGTATTTAGATGATTTAAACAATCTTTTGAACAATTTTACAACCACTTACGTAAATAGTTTGTAAGAAATAAGTATGGAAACCTTATATTTTATTAGTGAATTTAATTGCACTATTTTACCAAATTTGTATATCTTTAAAAAATGTTTGAGTTTAACGATGACAACTTAGTTGTCATTTAAAGAAAAAAAAATCAGAGCATATTTGACCCATATTGCTTCAAAATATGACATTCATAAAAATTATATATTATTAAGTTTATTGACTATTGAGAACATGATAATTGCTAAGATACTTAAATCAAAATCATGCTACCCATATGATTCAAGGCTCGTCCTACTAATACGACTTACCTTACACTCATCTTTACACTACGAAATTATACTTTGGGAGTTGAGAGCAAAATTTTAATTTTAAGTTTTATGAAACCGTTTAATTATGTGTATTGTGCAAATTGCAAAATTAACTTTCTTAGTGCTACATATTAAATTATTTTTTTAATATCATTTAGTATAGTTCTCATACACTACTGCTCATTGTATATTTTCTCTTTTTTAAATAATCACAAAATAATAAATATAATAATAAAATTTTAATTTGTACTACAAACAATTGATACGGAAGTAACGGAACAAGTCAACAATTCATTGCAGCATTGTTCTCGTGACATGCCTTCTATAAGTATTTATAAATTAAGCAATCATAGTATAAATTAATTGGATTGTATATATACATTAAAACTTGTATAAATTAATATGTTAGGACCATGAAATTTTATTAATTTAGAGAGGCATTAACTAATTGATAAATTTTTATTAATTAAAAGAGTGCTTTTCGGATTCAGCAAATATAAGTTTAATTACATAGAAGTTATTGTCTTTCACTAATGTATATATGTATGTATCATATTCCTTAGAAATAATATAACAAATAAAATTTATGAAAATAAACTAAATGATATTTATTGTTTTTAATCTCTATCTCTATCTCTATATATATTAAAGCAAAATGATGGCCAAAATTTTCCCTCAAAAAATTTTCACCCCAAAAATTCAAGTCTTTCAATTATATATGCTAATTTATTTTACATATACTTTATATACATAATTACAAAAATGCTAAATCAATTATACAAAAATCATTGCCAATTTACCAAATATAATATTATAATAATTAATTTCATCCCCAAAAATTCAAATTAGTTCAATTCTGCTAATTTATTTTACATATACTTTATATACATAATTACAAAAATGCTAAATCAATTATACAAAAATCATTACCAATTTACGGAATATAATATTATAATAATTAATTCAAATTCGTTCAATTCTGCTAATTTATTTTATATAATAATCAATTTTAATTTATAAACATTAGTTAATATTAGAATTTCTCTCGCTTTCCTTCGCGAGTTGTCTCCTCCCTATCATTTCTAGGGTTTACTCAATCATGGAATCTGATAATCACAATGATTTAACGAGTTTGTGTGCGAATTTGACATTGGCTGACGTAGATGATGAGGGGATCGCCATCCGATTGCCAAATGTTCCCATTGCTGAGCCTGAGCGTGAAAGTGAATTCTTTGCAGTTGGGAGACTGGTGATGACTAAGTTGGTTAAGTTTGGGTTTTTCCAGGATACAATGGCGGCTATCTGGCAGCCGGCTATGGGCGTAACAATGCAACAAATCCAATCGCAACGCTATCTGATCCGTTTTTATCATGAGGCTGACCTGGTTAGAATTCTCAGTGACGGCCCGTGGAGTTTTGAACAATCCCTGCTTATTATGAGGAGGGTTATGCCAGGGGAGGATCCGGAGGTTGTACCTTTAGACCTTGCGGACTTTTGGGTTCAGATCCACTCACTGCCTACTGGCTTGCGATCTGCTGTAGTGGTCTCGGCCATTGGCTCGTTTCTGGGAACACTGGTGATGGTTGATGAACGAAACTTTGATGGCACGATGCGGACTTATTACAGGGTGCGTGTGACGATTGATGCCACGAAGCCCTTGAAAAAACAGATGAAGCTGAAGAAGGATAATGGGGTGTGGGTGTTGGTGGACTTCCGGTACGAAAGGCTACCAACGTTTTGCTTTGTCTGTGGTATTATTGGCCATGGGGATAGGGTTTGCCCGAAGATTGTCCAGGGGGTAGACCTAGCGAATGGGAAGCCATATGGGGCATGGTTGCGGGCGGGCGCAAGAAGGACCGTGCCGAGCGTAGGGCAGCGATGGGTGGGGCCGGAAGTTGATGCTGAGAGAAGCTATGGCAGGCGCCGGGTATGAAAACCATGCCAACAGTGGGTAGTGGTGGCAATAACGAGCCAGGTGCTGTTGTTCCCACGGATCAGGGGGTAGAGGTGGCTGACCCGAAGAGGAGGCGGGTTGATGATGCTGCTCAGATGGATTGTGACGGTGAACTGACAAAAAACGGGATGACGGCGGGTGTTGCAGTGCAAGCCCGCTAGGAGATATGAGTATTTTAAGCTGGAATTGTCGGGGGCTTGGCAACCTTACGGCAATTCGAGTTCTAGCGGATCTTGTCCGCTCAAAGAGGCCGCAAGTGGTTTTTTTAATTGAGACGTTTGCAGATAGTGTGAGGATGGAGACCGTGCGTGTACAGTTGGGGTTTGCGAATTTGTTCTGTGTTGATGCTGATGGTCACAGTGGGGGGTTGGCGATGTTATGAACAGGTATGGTGCAACTACAGGTGACAGGCTATTCTAGTAATCATATTGACACAACGATATCCTTGGATGTAGACGCGCCCGTGTGGCGTTTTACTGGTTACTATGGGTATTCGGATACGGGAAGGCGGAGAGAAACCTGGCAGATGCTGCGCCGGCTAGCGGGGGAAAGTCTTTTGCCATGGGTGATAATGGGTGACTACAATGACCTATTGCACCAGTATGATAAAAGGGGGCGAGCTCCGCATCCACCTTGGCAGATAAACGGATTTCGGGACGCGGTGGCTGACTGTGGCTTACTGGAGATGCCCTTTGATGGTGTCCAGTTCACTTGGACTCATTCTCGGGGATTGCCGAACATGGTGGAGGAGAAGCTGGACAGAATCTTTGTCACACCAACATGGCAGGAGATGTTTGATGGAGCTACAGCCACCTCACTGGTATGCCCTTATTCTGATCACCTACCCCTGTTACTAACTTCGGTTGTTGCTGTACAGACCACCAGAAGACGTCGTTTCTTGTTTGATAATATGTGGCTTAGGGAGCACCGGTGTCGTGAGATTGTGGCCGAATCGTGGGAAGGATCGAGGGGCCGGGATGTCATGACTAAATTGCAGTGGTGTGGACGTGATATATGGCGTTGGGGTAAGAATTATAACAAAGACTTCCTGAGACGAATCGAAAATTGTAAGGCTACTATGGATGCTCTGCGGGAACGGTATGATAATGAAGGGTTGATGAGGTATGCCAGAGCTGAGAATGTATTGTTGAGGCTGCTGGAGCAGCAACATCTTTTCTGGAAACAACGTGCTAAAGAGCACTGGTATAAGGGGGGGGG
Source organism: Ipomoea nil (assembly GCF_001879475.1). Classification (NCBI taxonomy): domain Eukaryota; kingdom Viridiplantae; phylum Streptophyta; class Magnoliopsida; order Solanales; family Convolvulaceae; genus Ipomoea; species Ipomoea nil. The sequence continues at coordinate 2,787,962 of NW_017617714.1, read as the reverse complement.
GGGGGGGACCTGAACAACAAATTTTTCCATAACTCTGTGAAAACGAGGAGACGAAGGAACAAGGTTAAGAGGCTAAAGGATGGTACGGGGAACTGGGTTGAGGGTGAGGAAGCCGTGGGTGGTGTGATGCTAGAGTACTTTCAGACTTTGTTTAAAGCAAATGATGGGGACTTGCAAGAGGTTATTAGAAATATCGCCTCACGGGTTTCTGCTCATGATAACGCAAGAATGTTAAAACCAGTGACTGAAGAGGAGGTCCGTATTGCGGTGTTCCAAATGCACCCGGATAAGTCGCCAGGACCAGATGGGTTAGGGCCGGGGTTTTTTCAGCTGGGATATTGTAGGACCGGAGGTTACTTTGTTCTGTCGGGAGTTTGTTGAGACGGCACACTTACCGGAAAGGGCGAGAAACACATATATTGTGCTCATTCCCAAAAAGACAGTCCCGGAGTCGATGGGGGATTTGAGGCCCATTGCGCTTTGTAATGTGGTGTATAAAATCGCGGCAAAAGTGTGCGCGAACCGTATGAAAGCCTTACTGGATGGGCTGATTTCGGGGTCGCAGAGCGCGTTTGTGCCGGGGCGCTTGATAACGGATAATGTTATGTTAGCATACGAGGTCCATCATTACTTGAAACGAAAAACATAGGGGAAGGAGGGGGTGGCCGCGTTGAAGATTGATATGAGTAAGGCGTATGATCGGGTGCAGTGGCGCTTTCTGGAGGCAGTTTTGGTTAAAATGGGGTTTGCCAGGCATTGGGTAAATGTGCTATTGGAGTCCGTAAGCGCGGTTCGGTATCACATATTATATGAGCGGTTAGGCCCGATTGTTCCAGAGTGTGGGTTGAGACAAGGCGATCCACTATCGCCGTATTTGTTTCTGTTCGTTGTGGAGGGCCTTAGTGTGCTGATTGAAGAGGAAATGAGTATGGGCAGATTGCATGGGGCACGGGTTGCAAGAGGGGCCCCCGCGATTTCACACTTGTTGTTCGCGGATGACTGCTTTCTGTTCTTGCGTGCTAATATTCAGGAGAGTGAACGGATGCGCTGCATTCTTGACACTTACGCGACAGCGTCAGGGCAACGAATTAATTATGACAAATCGGCCATTTGTTTCAGTGCCAATGTCTCACAGCCGATTAGGGACGGGGTCGTACAGATCCTAGGGGTCGCGGAGGGCAATACAACTGGCAAGTATTTGGGTCTACCATCACTGGTAGGACGGAAGAAGAGGGAGATACTTGGGTATTTGAAGGAACGGATTTTAACGAGGGTGCGCAGCTGGAACTCTAAATTTCTTTCACGGGCAGGCAGGGAAGTGTTGTTAAAGAATGTCATCCAAGCAATGCCATCATATGCTATGATGGTTTTTTTGTTACCGCTTAGCTTGTGTAAGGAGATAGAGACTTTAATGAATGGGTATTGGTGGACTGGCTCTGTGGGTTCCAGGAAGGGTATAAGGTGGCGTGCATGGGAAGGATTGGCACAACCCAAGGCAGCGGGGGGGCTGGGGTTCAGGAAACTTCACGAGATGAACCTGGCCCTGCTCGGTAAGCAAGCGTGGCGTCTCGTAACCAGGCCGCAGTCGCTGGTAGCACGTGTGTATAAGGCGCGTTACTTCCCAAGATGTGCTTTCTTTGATTCAAAAGAGGGGTCAAACCCGTCTTACATTTGGAGGGGATTGCTTGCGGTCAAAGATGTGGTGCGGGAGGGGTGCCGTCGAAGTATTGGTAATGGGCTTGACACAACCATAGGGAACCATGCATGGTTGCTATGTGAGAACAATCCGTTCATCACAGCAGCGCTGGCTGAGGAGGTAGCTTTGGCCCCGGTGGCATCGCTCCTAAATAATCAAGGTACGGGGTGGGATGTTAATAAGGTTACTAATTTATTTAATGTCCGGGATGTGTCTATGATCATGAATATACCTGTAAGTCTGCGTAAACCTTCAGATTCTTGGTATTGGTACTGGGATCAGAAAGGAGCCTATACCGTTAAGTCATGTTATAAACGTCTGAATGGTGCGGTTTCTAACCAGCGGCCCTGGGCACGTATTTGGAATTTAAGTGTGCCACCTAAAGTACGACACTTTGGTTGGTAGCTAGCAAATTCTTTTTTGCCGTCCTGTGATGCACTTAATTCTAAGCGGGTGTATTGCTCATTAGTGTGTCACATGTGTAGGATGGAAGACAAGAGTGCAAGACATATGTTCGCCACATGTACAGAGGCGCAAGGTTGTTGGTCTAAGCTTGGGATTCCGGTGATGAGCATTGAACATGGTAATACTGCCTCACAATGGTTTTTAAATAATGTTAAGATGCTAACTGGTGATTTGCTAGCAAAATATGTGATGACATGTTGGGGTATTTGGACAAGTAGGAATGAGAGTGTTTGGAATGGGGTTGTTTTTAATGCTAATGTTATGCTGCGTAGGACCATGAATTTTTGGGAAAATTGGGGACAAGCGCAGGAGGGGTCTGAACCGCCGGATGAAATTGCTACTGTTAATAATACAAGGTGGTTGCCTCCGCCAGTTGGGAAGTTAAAGCTGAATTCGGATGCTACTGTTCATTTGCCGGCCGGTGCAATGGGTTATGGTTGGGTGCTATGGGGGATGATGGATCTTTTTTGGCGGCGAAGAACGTGCGGGTGTCTGGAACGTATAGCATCAAGGAAGCTGAGGCAATGAGTTTACGAGAGGCTTTAAGCTGGTTAAAGAACACGGGCATGGGTGGTGTTGTAGTGGAGATAGATTCACAGCTTGTATATAATGCTATTCTTTCTAGTTCTTTTAATTCGGCTTATGGCTTTCTAGTGGACGATATTAAAGAATTAGCATCGGCAATTGGCGATGTAGAATTCCGATGTGTTAGGCGATCTGCGAACTGTGCCGCCCATGTTGTTGCTAGGGAGGCCTTTTCTGTGGCAGGTTGCGGGGAATGGTTTAATATACCTCCAGATTTTCTTGTTAGCTGTCTTGCTAATGATTTAATACAATAATCGGTTTTGCTAAAAAAAAAATACTTTATATACATAATTACAAAAATGATAAATCAATTATACAAAAATCATTGTCAATTTACCAAATATAATATTATAATAATTAGTTCAATTCTGCTAATTTATTTTACATATACTTTATATACATAATTACAAAAATGCTAAATCAATTATACAAAAATTATTTCCAATTTACCAAATATAAAGTACCGTCCAAACTTTATTTTAAAAATAGTAGTATTGAGATTTTTTAGGTTACTGTTTAGGCTTTAATTAAAAACAGTAGTATAGGCTTTAATTAAAAACGGTAATAATTAAATCTAGGGCAACAGAGATAAAGCCTATATAAAACAGAAATAATTAGCGAAGGAATGAATAGCAAATCTAGAAATTCCTTTGAGGTTAAGAGTTCTTTTTCAGATTGAGTTTGTACGTTCTTGCCCGTGATTTATCAACCTTAAAAAATAAAAGCAAGAAAAAGTTCCTCTGAAATCAAAAGCAGAGAAGTTGTTAACTTGCCGTGATGAAGAGGTACATGTCATTCTCTACATTATTTTACATAAAAAAAAAATTGTTTTTTATTGGTCAGTATATACCAAAATTGATATCCAATGCTATGTAATTATCTACCGAGAATCCACCAATTTGAAAGTCAAAAGATTACGGGTCATCAATTTGAAAGTTTAGAATTAAACGAAACAAAATCACTATACTCGGATGACCACAAATGACCAAATATAACATTAACTCTTATTAGTAATTACCTAGCTTAAATATCAATTTTTATTTTAAATACAAAAATTTATAAAAGAATAAATTTCGTATTCACTTTTTTATATATGAAATTTAATAATATATTTTTAATAATATACATAATTTTAATATTTCATATATTTAGTCTGTGCATCGCACGAGTGACATACTAGTAATAATTTTTATATATGTAAGGAAGGGGGAAACCCAGAGAGATACAAACATAGTTAAGGATTATAGATATTCCGCCAGGAAAAGAAAGCGCATCATCCTCCAACAGCCCAAGCAGTTCTTCAGGCGGGCTGCTAACATACATAATTTTAATATTTCAAATATTTATTCTATGCATCGCACGAGTGACATACTAGTAATAATTAACAAATAACATTAGAACTATATTTTACTAAATTGTTTTTTTTTTTTTCTTTAAAGTGTCAAATTGGCCCCCTAAGTAAAGTGGATAGTGCAATTGGGTTCCTTAAGTTAAAAAAACCCCATTCAAATCTCATAAACCGATAAAATTGTTCAATTAAATCCAAATTGACTTATTTATCAGGTTAAATCTATGTGGTGTTGACACGTATCCTTTTTATTTTATTTTTTTAAAATAAATATTTTTTATTTATTAAAAATTAAAAATATTATTTATTATAAATAAATAAATAAATTTTTAAAAAAACATGTCTTCTTCACGGACAGTCGTGGCTGTCCGGCAAAATTACCACGACCGTCTAAGGAGGACAGTCATGTCCGACAAAGGAAGACGGCCATAACGGACTGGAACAAGGGCGGCGGTCAAGGTCGTAGCCCTCATTCCAGATCTAGAAGACGGCTATGGCCATCTTCCTTCGTCGGCCATGGCCGTCTTCCTTAGATGGTCGTGGTCGTCCTGTCGGTGGTGGTTGTTCTTTTTTTTTTTTTTTTTTTTTTAAAAAAAAAAATTATTTATTTATTTATAATAAATAATATTTTTAATTTTTAATAAATAAAAACATTTGTTCTAAAAATAAAATAAAAAAGACACATCTCAACGTCATATAGATTTAACCTGCTAAACAAGTCAATTTGAACTTAATTGAATAATTTTACCGGTTTAGGGAACTTGAATGGAGCTTTTTTCACTTAGGGAACCCAATTGTACTATCCATTCGAGGAGGGCCAACTTAACACTTTTTTTTTTTTTTTTTTGGGCACACTTTAACTTATCAATAATAGCTTGCAATAGTTATATCAATTCATATTGAGATGAGATTCAAACTTTAAACCTTCTTTGCATATTGCAATATCATATTCCTTGAAATAATATACGGAGTAACAAATAAAATTCATGAGTTAATACCTCCAATGGTCATCCGAGTATTAGGGGTTTACCAATAGTGGTCCTCCGAGTTTTAAATGACCTCCAATGGTCCTCCGTGTTTTAAAAAATAACCACCCGTGGTCCTTTTAGGACGTCTCGTGGTCATTTTAAACTCGAATTTTTTTAAGAATTAGGACCACGGGTGGTTATTTTTTAAAACATAGAGGACCATTGGAGGTCATTTAAAACTCGGAGGATCACAGCTGGTAAATACCTAATACTCGGAGGACCATTTGAGGCATTAACTCTAAAATTCATTGTAGGTACATATGCATTTATGAAAATAAGTAAATGATATTTATTGTTTTAATTCATGTATCTTTGTAATGTAATAAATTCCACTTTTAGTTGATGTTTGCCTATTATATATAGTATTGTAACATTTAGTCTAACTCTTTTAATTTTGCATCATTACGTCATTGACTTTCATTTATTTGTCGCAATTAATTTTTTATTTAAAATTTTGTTATTTCTTTGTAAACTCTTTTAATTTTGAACGATAAAATTATATGCTAATAATTTTTATTAAATAGTGGAATGATAAAAATTTAAACAGATACACTAATTGTAGCAAACAATTGCATGTTTATCGTATAATAATGAAAGAAAATTAAAAGAGAAGGACTAAATGTGGTAATGTCACAATAAAATTCATGGTATAATTTGAGCAAATTGACCACGGTTTTTTTAGTGAGATTATTAATTTATTGAGTGATCAAGTGTATTTCACTTCTGATTTTTCAGTTATAATAATATTTTCACTATTGATTATCGACTTTAATTTATTTTACTTTTAGTCATCAACTTTTAAAAACAATTAACTCTTAATAATCTTAAATACCCAAAATGCCATCAATTTATGAAATTTTCATCTAACCTCACATTGTTGCATTTAAGACTATTTTATTCAAACACTAAAAATAAAATAAATCAAAGTTGAAAATAAAAAATGAAAATAGAGTTAAAATTGAAATAAGCTCTTATCCAATTATAATTTATAGAAGTCTTGGTGCAGCATTTAAAGTTTAATATAAACTATTTAGTACAAGTGGTACGGTCAATGTAATAAAGCATGATCATTAAAATAATGTTGGATTGACGTGTAAACATGAAATAACAGTTACTAAAAATCATAATCCATTTCTTGCCCCCCAAAAAAAAAAACATAATCCATTATGGTACGCTATTAACGTTTGTTGCGATATAATTACCAATTACAATGTCGGCATAACTCATAAGAAGCTTCAAAAGTTGGACAGGATATACGGTAGTATATGCAATGTGATATGATAAGTAGACCACATGAATAGAATATACTATAATATAAAGCTTTTTGTCGTGATTATGATATGATGTGGTCTATGGGTCGCAATGTTACATGTACAGTAATTGAAATAAGTAAAATAAAATTGTAAAATCATAAAACTGCGCACCTTTAATTTGTTTATTAATTGACATAATTTGATTTTAGTTACTAAGAACTAAAAAATATGTGTGAATTAATCTTGTTGTGTTTGCTAATATACCAATATTGGAGGCCTGTAAGTCCATTGACGCATATTTTGTGATTTATCTCCTCCACCAATCTTCAAGACAGTAGTGATAATGCACTATTGAGTTTGAAGTTCATGAAACTAATTATAATTTGATTTTGGCTATTAATTTTTATAAACTTGAGTTATACGACCATTATATTGATGACTATTGAAAAGCTGATTCATTAATCATAAATAGGAACATTTACAACAAAGTTCGATGAAATGATAAGTCATTCCTTACAGTCTGACACAGAAACAATTTACATAGCTATGCTATAGAAAACTTGATTCGCGAATTGCTTTACAAATTGAAAACTGCGATCCTTGAAAGAACTTAAACCTTTTTTAAAAATCATTAATGATCTGGCCAAACGTAGACACGACTATCTCTGGTTGAAAAGTCTTACACACCACCTAAGTATTCATCTCCATTGACAATATTTCCATCTGAAAATACACATCCGATCGTATATTAGTGAGAATTATATTGACAACTATGAAAGAACGAAGTGTGGATGAAATTAGGACTCTATGTATTTGAGTTTGATTATAATTCCCTATCCCAGTCTCACTAAGACTTCTTCCTTATATATACCTGTAATTTGTACATTGTATCGTTGATCATTATTGAATATACAACTCTATCAGTTCTCATCTGGTATCAACTAAGCTAGGGTTTCTTTCCAATGGCTGACGGATCTGTTGATTCCTCTGAACGGACTGTCTCTAATGTTCATCTCTCTTCCGCTACATCAGTGGTTAATTCTTTGTCCACTGCTCACCACTTCATCAGCATTAAGTTGACCTACAAAAACTACCTGTTTTGGAGAGCCCAGGTGGTTCTGTTTCTTGATGGTCACGCTCTTCGTGGATTTGTTGATGGAATGAATCCATGTCCTTCGCCCACCCTATCCGTCGACAGCGACGACGCGGTGGCCGCCCAGCCCAATCTAGCGCACCGTGCCTGGGTCCGGCAGGACCAAGCCTTGCTGTCCATGTTGATGTCGTCATTCTCAGATGAGGTCATGCCTCTCGCCATCGGTCACCGCACTAGCCGGGCTGTCTGGACTACTGTGGTTGGTGCACTCGCGTCTTCGTCTCGCTCCCGTGGCCTCAATATACTTGGGCAATTGCAGACCCTTAATCAAGGAGACATTTATGCAACTGACTACATCGGCAAAGCTAGGGTTTTGGTCGAAGAACTTACTCTCGCCGGCCGACTTATGACGATTGAAGAACAGAATCTTTACGTTCTTTGGGGCTACGGCCAGAGTTTCGAGGTCTCGCGTCGTCTCTCAATGTGCGCGGCTAGCTGGTTACGCTCCAAGAGCTTGCTGATCTCTTGGGCGCAGAGGAATTCATGATGCGCGGTGGTTCCAGAGGTGGCTCGCCGGCTGCTTTCACGGTGCAGAAGGTCGGCCAGAGGGGTCGCAGCTCCGGGCGTAATCACGGTGGCCGTGGCTCTGGCCAGAACAGCGGCCAAACCGGTCCGCCGCGGGGTGGTGGTGGCGGTCGGGGGCGTGGTGGCGGACGCATTGGCAACTGGTAACCCAAGTGCCAACTTTGTCACATGTTCGGTCATACTACTTCCATATGTCACCTTTGGTGTGCCAAGGATCCTCAAGCTAATGTCATATATCAATAAACTCCTTCGGATCCTCAAGGTTCTCACACTTGGTTTCTAGATAATGGTACCACCAATCATGCCACTCCGGACATAGCTGCTCTTTCCTTCTCAGAAGAGTACAATGGTAAAGACACGTTACGTGTCGGCGATGGTATGTGATTACCTATTAGTCATATTGGTCATGCTACCTTTAATCCCCCCTCTAGATCTTTTCAATTGTCTAATATCCTTCATGTTTCTAGTGTGTTTACATCTCTATTATCCATTCAAAAAATTGCATCAGACAATAATGTGTTTTTTGAGTTTCACCCGTCTTTTTTGTTGTTGTGAAGGATATCAACACCAAGGAAACCCTTCTACGGGGCAATAGATCTGGAGGGCTTTACAAGCTTCCAATTCCAAGTTCATCTCCTACTGCGTTTCTTTCGGCTAGAGCCTCAGCGTCTGTTTGGCATGATCGTCTTGGTCATCCCCATCAACAGGTTCTCAGTCAAATTCTTTCTTGTTGTTCGGTTAGTGGGTCTAGAAATAATATTCATTGTACTTTAGGTCTATGTAATGCATGTTAGTTAGGGAAATCTGCCCGTTTTCCCTTATTGCGTGTTGAGTCTTCTAGTTCGTGTGTTCTTGATTTAGTTTACACAGACATTTGGGGACCTGCTCTCATTCTTTCTACTAATGGTTATTGGGGTATTTCATTATTTTTGTTGATGACTACTCTCGTTATACTTGGTACTTCCCTATGTCACAAAAATATGATCTATATGCTGTCTTTGATAAATTTTGGGCTATGGTTGAACATTCATTCAATCGCAAAATTAAATCCATACAGTTTGATTTAGGAGATGGGTACAAAAAGCTGCATTCTACTTTAGCTCAGTTAGGCATTGTCCATAGACAGTCATATGCATATACTCATGAACAGAATGGTCGTGTCGAAAAAAAGTATAGACACATTGTTGAGACAGGTCTAGCTCTCTAAAGTCATGTCTCTCTTCCTTCAAAATTCTATGATTATGCTTTTGAGACTACGATTTATTTAATTACTAAAATGCCATCCATTGTGACAGATAAATCCAGTCCTCATCTCTTATTGCATAAATCCCCTCCGTCCTATTCTTTTCTTCGTGTCTTTGGTTGTCTGTGTTACCCTTATTTACATCCCTACAATCGTCATAAAATGTCTTACAGGTCTTCTCCATGTGTCTTCCTAGGCTATCCTAAGTCTTTTAGGGGTATAGGTGCATGGACCTTCAGACTAACAAGGTATATATATATATATATATATATATATATATATATATATATATATATATATATATATATATATATATATATATATATATATATATATGCAGGCACATTCGGTTTGATGAAAGTGTTTTTCCTTTTGGTAAGACAGTTTTGCAGGCACCACCTGTTCAAGCATCTTGACCGTGGGCTGAATCTGTATTTATTCCGGCTCCATCCTCCAACACGGTTCGACCCGTGTCGCCTGAACCGATTTCGGCCAGCTAGAACCGGCCTAGGGTGAGCCTTCGGCACACATCGAACCCGTCACTGGACAGCGACGCCGTGGCCGGCCGAGAGGGCGCTCGTCGCAGCCCACGGTACGGACCCATTCCATGGCCACCCGGAGTCAGGGTGATGGTCCCCTCTTGGCTCTATCAGCCTAGGTTTGTCCCACTGAACCTACTTGTTATACACAAGATGTCAAACACGATGAATGGCGCAAGGCAATAGATGATGAGTTCAACACCATTCTTTAGAATCAAACATGGTATCTTGTTCCATCTCAGTCTGATATGAATATTATTGGTTACAAATGGGTCTTTCGTACCAAAAGGAAAGCTGATGGGTCGATAGATCGCTACAAACCAAGGTTAGTAGCAAAATGATTCAATCAAGTACTTGGTCAGGGTTTTGTTAACACATTCAGCCCAGTTGTCAAGCCAACTACTATCAGTGCACAATGTTTTCTTGAATGAAACTTTATCTGAGATTGTTTATATGTAGTAACCACCGGGATATATTGATAAACAGTTCCCTGATCATGTTTGTCTATTGAAGTGTTCCCTATATGGATTAAAGCAGGCCCCAAGAGCCTGGTTTAATCGCTTGCACGCTTTTTTGATGGCAGCTGGTTTTAAAGCTTAAAAAACATATGTATCCTTGTTTTACTACTAACAGGCTTCAGGTTTCATTTATGTTCTTGTTTATGTTGATGATATCCTTGTCATGGGCAATGATCAAAATCTTATCAGCTCTCTTATTAATGCTCTGTCATCTGCATTCAAGATTAGGGATCTAGGCGAACCCGGTTTCTTTATATGGATTGAAACCATTAAATGTAAAGATGGAATCTTGCTTTCTCAACAAAGATATATGACAGACATCCTAAAGCGGGCTGGCATGACAGATTGTAAACCTTTAGTCACTCCTATAGCTGTTTCAAAATCCACTGTTTCCAATGCTGACGCAATATAGAAGTCTGGCCTTTACAATCTATATGATGATGCCACGCAATATGGCCTTTACAATATCTTACAGTCACTTTTGGTTTGAATTCGCAGTCTAAGGTATGTAAAGGGGTTGATAGTCCCCAGGTTCTTCTGCCCTGAGGTCATTCGTTGTAAAGGGGTATGTAAAGGGGAATGCACGCACCTACAGTCTCACACTGGGAACAGTTGATAGTCCCCAGGTTCTTCTGCCCTGAGGTCATTCGTTGGAGTATTAAGACTCTATGTATTTGAGTTTGATTATACCCATACAAACTACGCCTACTCTGAGGCTCGAAACCTAAACCTCCCACATAAGGGAGCAATTCGATACCAGTGGACTACAAGCCACTTGGTCATAATATTATTATTGGATATTGTATCATTATTGAATACAACTCTATTAGTTATCATCGATGATATTCTGGCGTGACAGTACCATGTCATTGTCATAATATTATTATTGGATGTTATTGTTTTACATTCCTACCATTAATAAAACTCCTATAAATATAGTATTGATATTTTATCTAATTGAATTCTTTTAAACATCCAACATTAGTTTACTATAATACTATTTCACCTCTTTTATTTATTTTATTTTAAGTAATTTTCAATTTGAACTTTTGATCAATCATAACCATTACAAAATTTTATACAGATGAAAGACTGCGATTTGTTCTTAGTTTTCTCCTGTAGGTGTGTTCTCAAGGAATCCAAAGGATATATATATATATATATATATATATATATATATATATATATATATATATATATATATATATATATCCTTTGGATTCCTTGAGAACACACCTACAGGAGAAAACTAAGAACAAATCTCAGTCTTTCATCTGTAAAAATTCGATGGTTTTGATAAGGTTTTTTTTAAAAAAAAAAAAAAAAACGGTGACATTTTCGTAACTATCATCAACTTCATTATACAAACCTAATAAGAGCCAATAAAGTTAAGACCCTAATGAGAATTAAAAAATGTTGGTATAATGGTACCCGAGTTGGACTTCTATTTGGAAGGTTACAAGTTCAAGCCTCAGAGGAGGCGTTATTGGTTTTTTGTGTTTCAGTAGGTTGAAAGTATGAACAGATACTACAATGTAATAGGGCCAGTAACATTCAAAAAAAAAATGTTGGTATAATTGTTTGTTGATGAAATGAATGGTTCACATTATTTTGATTTTAGTATTTTTTTATTTTCCCTAATTTACCCTCGATTATATCATTTACTTTTTCTAAATACCCCTGCATTCCATCAGTATAAACTTTAGTAATGGAATATTTCGTTAACTATTTATTATTCTTAACTTACTCATTGATTTTCATAAGGAAGGTTTTATGTTCGAACCATATCCCAATCAAAATTGACATAATTGTTAAACATATATTATGAATATGTTAGATTGTATTAAAAAAATATAATATAAAATTTAACATGAACTTTGGTCAATTAATTAGAATCACGCATGATGCGTAGTATATTTGCAAACAAATAATACTCGGGGTACGAGTTATCGATCTACAGGGAAGTGGTTATATTAAACACTAGCTACTAAATTATTCTATGAAGCTAATCCTAGCGATTGATTGGATGATTGATTGCATAAAATAAATAAAATAAAGCAGAGATTCAAGGTTTTGAAAATAATGGAGAGAGACTGAGATTCCTGGGATTCAAGTGTTTATTCCCCTAGTGCCTAACCTAATATAACATTAAATTTGGGTTCATACGAGTGTGAGGATGCAAAGTGGTATAGAGCTACTCTCGTAGTCACTAACACTGGTGAATATCCACTCTCGTGCAATAATCACCCAATAAACACAAGAACAAGCATCATGAATTCCTAACTGCTACCATCTCTTGAACTGGCAATAATCAAGATTAAATCTCCCTAATAAATTATCCTTTCTCAAGGTGCAACAATTGGGTGCAATTGTGTGTGCCCTAATTTATGTCTAACTCTCGTTCAGACATGAATATGGCTATGAAGCAAGTAATTCGGGCTCTAAACTACTAGCAACAAGAATGATAAACACAATTGCAACACAAGAATTAAACCCAAATAATAATATATTAAAGAAACTACTCAGGCACATAGGTTCATAAACACTTTTACCCAAGAATCTCTAAAGAATTTAGCCAAGCGTGGCTAAATTATACATAGCAAATATAAATAAATAATTACAAATCATCAAAATAGTACAAGAATGAACCAGACGATTCTCTCGAATCTCCCTAGTCTTCTTCTTGCTTCCCAAGATAATTTTTTGCTCTTGATTTCTCCCTGTATTGTCTCCAAAGATCTCTGAATGAATATTAGGGTTGAGGAATGTGAGATTTTATAGCCGGAGGCCCATAACTAATCTTGATTGAAATAAAAATTCTGTGCAAAATTAGACTGAAATTGTATCTGGACCGAAACTGGAATTATTTTATTTAATTATAAATTGCCGCCCATTTTATTTGAAGTTGGAATATACTGCTGCTTCATTCTTTGAATAGGAATTGAAGTTTGAAATTAATTTGAAGTTTGAAGCCAGCGCCTTTGCATGATTAACTTGTGCTGGACGCGTCGAGCTAAACGGATGCGAGAGTGAACGGATGACAGCTTGCTGTCTCGTCCGGAACATTTTCTGGAAATTCTGGCTCGACGCGTTGAACTCGCTATGTATGCGTTTTTCGGTTTACTTTTGATCCCAAATTTATTATAGAACTTCCTTTCTTCATAACTTTGACCTACAATGGTTCAAAAACATTAACAAACACCGTAAAATATTCAAAACAAGTGTGAACCATAATTATATAATAAAAGTAAGGGATTATGCAATTAAATACCAAAATTATGGACCCAAGCCTAACAAATATAATTAAATCAATACTACAAATATGCACAATTGGACTTACATCAACGCATTGAGCATTGATGAAATAGTACACTTAATTTACAGTATATATTCAACACAGATGAGAAATTATGTCTATTATTGTCTTTTTGATGAAGGAGGATTTTGTTATGTTTTTTAAGGTGCACTGTGTCAATGCACTAAAACTGCAGTGAAGTACACATGGGACTAGATTAAATCAATAATTTATTTTTGGCGGAAGTGACAACAAGAGGAAGCATGGATCGCGCCAATTAATAGAGTTTTGTATTGCAAAAATTATGCTTGAGCACTATCCAGTGATGGTGTATGTTTTCCTCTAAAACTGATATTGCACCAGTTAATTTTATAAAAAATGATGCCACATGTCATAGTTATGCATCCTTGAAATGTTTACTTTTATGAAAATTTTGATAATCTTGCATTGATATACGCAGGATACTGAATGATACTTTGATTAATTCTGAAACACTAATTTAAAAATACACATTGTGCATTGGACTATTCGCGCAATGCGCGTGTGGTAACTAGCTAGTATATATAATATGCATAATATATGTATGTTAGTATGTACATAACAATATGTAGGAAAAATTGTCAAATAGGCTACTGAACTTTTACACATTGTGCAATTGAACCATCAAACAAAAAAAGTGTGCAATTGTACCATTAAAAACTCAAAAATTGTGCAAATAACATTTTTTACAAGTTACTTTCAAGTTTCCCTTAAATATGATGTCATAATGTCAAATTATATATAAAAATTATTTTAATTATTACTTTTAAAATTTTTTAATTTTTTAAAAGCAATTTCAAATAAAGATGGTTGCCTCCACCTTCGTCTATTGTGGATGAAGGGGGGCGGGGGGGGGGGGGGGGGGGGGGGGGGGAGGGGGGGGCATGACTGCCCCCCTTCGTCCAAATCAAACAAAGGGGAGCCTCAGTTGTAAGAACTACATACAAACATTGTAAAATCAAATGGAGTCCCACTCACAACCATATTGTAGAAAACCCAAACTGCGTCATCAAAACAACAATTCTTCGCCAGCCTAGAGATCATGGTGTTCCAAACCACAGTATCCGGACCAGTAATTCCATTAAATACCTAACACGCATGACCAATTCTCTCGAAATTCATATACATATCCACCAAAGCAGACCCAACAAACAAATATGAGCCATACCCAGAAACGATTGCATGCCTATGGAGCAATACCCCCACCTTCTCATACCCAGATGAAGAAACACCCGGAATAATGAACGTGTACGTGAAATTATTGGGTTTAAGTTTTGTTTTCCTACGAAGGTGGAGGTACATGGAGAGAGAATCAACAGTAGACGTCCATCCTCGTCCAGGACAAAGGTTGGGCCCTTTATCCATAGTAGATGTCTGAAATTTTTTGAACAATTTTTTTTTTAATTTTTAAAAATAATAATTTAAATAAATTTTTATATATAATTTGACATTATGACATCATATTTAAGGGGAAAAATTTGAAATGAGCATCTAAAAAAATGCTATTTGCACAATTTTTAAGTTTTTAATGGTTCAATTGCGCAATGTGTAAAAGTTCAGTGACATATTTGACACTATTTCCTAATATGTACTTATTCGCTTGTGGTGTTTGTTTGTTTGTTTTTTTTTTTTTTTTTGGGGGGGGGGGGGGTGGGTGGGTGGATTTCTAAAAAAAAAAACAAAAAAAAGGCTGCGGGGCCGCCAGACACCAACCCACGCAAGGCGGGATGGGGTTACTTGATCTCTAGCCCGCGAGTCGGCCTACAAAAGCCCGCCAAACATTAGGCCCGCGGTGGGGCGGCACGACCCGCTTTGACAGTATTAATTAAACTCATCAACATTTTACTTTGGTGCAATGAAGCCTAAAAATCAGTTGGTGACCTGCAGTAGTAGGCCATTATGATTCTGACAACCCTCTGTCGAAATTCTAAAACCATTTTCGATAAAAAAGCGACCATCGGTCATCGGTCGCCATTGAAGAAGGCGACCATTGGGAGAAGGTGGCTAGTGGATCACTTTCTCAGCTCGCCTTATCGCCCGAGAAGGTGACCCATTAGTTGCCCTCTTAAATGGAGATTGGCAACCGATCGCTGATAATTTTTATCGAAAATGGTGCCGAAATTTTATTGGAGGGTTGTCGAAATCTTAGTGACTTGTTATCACAGGCCACCAATTGATTTTTAGGCTTTAGTGCATCAAAATAAAATGTTGATGAATTTTTTTTTTTTTTTTTGAAAGTAAATGTTGATGAATTTAATTACTAATTTTAAAAGTTTAGGTGTCTAATTAATTTTTTAAGGCCTATTTGATTTTTTTTTTCAAAAAAAATATAACTAATGTTAATTGGGAATGCTATTTAACAAGTCTAATAGTTTAGTACTAAAAAATAGAATAATCATACAATTAAGGTACTAAAATAAAAAAATCAGTACTTAAAATTATTACGCGGTCTCTCACGTTTCTGCATCTTCTTTATTTTCTCTCTCTCCTCAGTCCTCATCCATGGCCATCTGTTAGAAGCGTCGTGCATATAGCTATACTGAAATCTAGGGCATTGTTGTGCTCTACCTCGTTTTCTTCGACACAGAGATTTACGTATATTCATATTGTCACTTATATATGTTATATGTGTATATATGTGTTTATAGATTCTATCCATATTTAGATATATAGATAAATATATTTATATAGCCGTATTTGAACATTGTTGGGAGAATGCCGGCGTTAAATTGGTTCGACAAGTTTATCTTCTCTGCAAGCAGAGCGTGTTGTACTCCGCTCGCGATTTTTGTTCAGATCCAGGTAAACTCTGTTTTCTTTGTAAAACTGACTCGTTTGGATGGATAAGAGAGAGAGAGAGAGAGGGGGGCGGGGGGTTACAGTTTGGATCCCTGGACTTGGCGTGCGTTTGGTTCCGGGGGTAATGCAGAGAAGTGGATAAGATTAAAATTTCTGTAGTTTACTATTGTTTCACTCGGTAACGAAAATTTATTCTGATAAAAGTTTTTTTTGTTTTAAGCATGTGAAATATCATGTGGAAGTGCAGTGGGTATAAACATGAATTATGATGTAATGGAAGTTTCTTTGTTTTCCTTGGGGGCTGGGCATAAGCTCGAGAGGTTAGAGGGCTGTGAGTTCAATATTTAGTGGGTTATTTATTTATTTCAATAGATATTTTAATCAAGTTAATCTAGTGTTAGTTAATGTGGTCTTGAAGAAAATATATTGGCTCCTTCCATTAAGGGGGATCTATGTAGTGGAGATGAAAAGGGTATGGAATGCAGAAAAGGAATAAAAAATTGGGATTGCAATTTGTTAGACCTGATTCTGCATACCAAGAGAATCTTTAGAAAACATGTTCAAATGGAAAAGGTGTTTTGGTTAGGTCAAGGAAGTGAAAATTTCTATTTTTCACTTGATACATGAGGTGTTAGGTAATAGTCACAATACACAGGTAGTCCTTGAAATTTTCTAAAGAAGAGATTTAGCTTATGAGTTATATAGAGTATACAACATGATGAAGCTTCTTTGTTTTTGTTTTTGTTTCTTGTTACAATTGAGGGGGATTGAACCTAAGACCTCTTGTATGGAGTTTGACATGCCATTAAACTACAAAAAGTCCTTAGTGGATGAAAAGCCTTTTTTGAATATTATAGGTAAAGACTTAAGGTAATTGAATCTTGTGTTCAATAGTGAAAAGATTGACGGATTTGGCTTTGGAATGGGAGACTGTTGCTTTTTAACTTTAGATGATGATGCAGAAGCATTATGATTTAGCACATTGGAATAATTCAAGATTATAAAAGTAATTTATAGTTTTATACTGTCTTACTACAATGATTAGGGATAGTTTTGGTTAGATTTGATAATTAGTATCCTAATACTTTGTTTATTTATAATTCCTTTTTGTAACTTTAGTTTCTTAGATTTGTTAGTTTTATACTTGAATTAGGAAGATGATATGCCTTTAAGTACATAACTATTCTATACAAGCAAATTTCTTTCTTTCTCTATTCTTTGCTTGTTACTGGCTTACTGCAAGAATCAGGCTTAGCACCTTTACTAAATTTGTTGCCACTGAATGATCACACCTTTTATATTTTTGCTTGCATCAAGTTCCATCAGAGGTAGTGTATGCATCAAGTGGCATCAGAGGTAGTGTAAGCATCAAGTGGCATCAGAGGTAGGTTTTTCTTGGATTAGTTGTTGCTCAAAACTACAGTAGTGATTCCTAACAGAGTCATAGACATCCAAATTATTGGACTAAGGAGATTTGACGGAAATGCCAACGATGAACCCATCTTACAAGAACTGAAGAACCATTCAAAGGAGAATTTCATTATGCAATCTTTTTGTTCAGAAGATGTTTCTGATGCTCAAATAGATATCTTGCTCCGAACAACTTGTTCCAGAGAAGGTATAATATATCAAAACGTGTTTGTGATCTTACAACCAATGGAGGGTGTTTTGAGAACATTATTTCACAATCTCATAAGTTTATTGGGATTTTGTATGAAGAAACATCCGAATCTTTTCAAAATTAGATGGGGACGAAATTGCAATAGCAGAAAGATGTCAAGTACCACTTATGTGCAATATTAGACATTGATGCTTACCACCTCTGATTTGGGTGACCATGGCAGTTTGGTCATAGTGCAACATACAATGGATGTGACAATGGTTATCATTTTGTTCAAGACAGGAAGAGAATTACTTTGATGCCTATAAAAATGAACAAGTATCCTTGTCCCCGAAAATGAAAATAACGATGCATTCTTGGCTACAACAAATGCAACCAAGCCCTTAAAATTGATGGCAACAGTGCGCACTTTGTGGATTCAACATATTATGTTATTGATGGTGTGAAAATTGGTTTGCTAGAATTAATAATACCAAATAAGATGTTCATAATGGGCGTAAAGATATAATAGAAATGCCAAAGGAATTTAATCATGTGATTATGTGAATGGTGATTGAATTGTTGCTGGTTAACAGGATGTTGATTGCACATATTCAAGTGAAGAGGTTCAATGCTCAAATGTGGTGGTTAAACCTATTGTTGATCTTATTGACGATCATATTGATGTCTTGGATCAGTCATAGAAATGTATGGATTTACCAAAACCTTTAGAAAATAGCAAAACAATTGTGCCCATGCTTGATTTTAGAGGTGCTTCAAGTGATGTCAAGAAAAATGATTTGGAGATGCTCAATCTAATAAGTGAATAGAAGCCAAAATATGATTTTGATGTTGATTTGCACATTCTTGAGAAATTAGATTTTATTGGGGTTAAGCAATATATGTAGCTACTGAGAATAACTTATCATAGTTTTATCTTTGTATTCTAATATCTCCTCTTGTGGTGTGGAGGATTTCAGTATACCGACAATGATGATCATTCCTTCATGGAGTCTGATATAGGGGATTGGACCCTTACGCTTTTACTAGTTCATTGAGATTTTAGCAAGTTGGCAAAGATCAAGATTATTGAATTATATATTATATATATACCAATTTTACTACAATGATTAGGGATAGTTTTGGTTATTTCCTACTCTATTTTGTACTTTCCTAGACTAGTTTGTTTTATAGTTTACTTGTAATTCCTTTTCCTTGCTTTAGTTTCTTAGATTAGTTAGTTTAATACTTTAATATGTGAATTAGGCATATGCTATGCCTTTAAACCTTGTAACTTTTGGCAATAGGGCAAATTCTCATGCACAAAGCTATCCTATTCAAGTTGCTTTTCTTTCCCTATTCTTATTGAAGTATGTTTTTCACCTCAGCAAAAAGTTTAAGCTAAATATTTTGATGATAGGTAGTGCCTGGGATTAAAACCTGACCTTTTGTTTACTTTGATACTATGTTGAAGTGTGTGTTCTATCTCATCTAAAAGTTTAAGTTATTGAGGGTACATTTTATCCCTGGAAGGATGCGCCTTGATGTTTCCAACCTGAAAAAGCCTCTTTTCTGCTCTTATCAAATTATTGTGGAACATTTTAACCAATAAAACAATCCACCATTATTCTGTGCTTGATTGACTTCTGCATCAATCCAGCTGCAGTATATTGACAGTAGTGGTACACAAATTTAAGTTTCTTGAAGTTTAAAGAACTGTAATTTTACAGAATTACAAGTAAAGTGAGAGTAATAAAACAAATGTTGTCTGGTCTCATTTTTCATTTGTTTTCTTAGCTCAGTGATGGGAATTTGCTGTGTTGAATTCAATTTAATGCAGAGAACACTGTCTGTATAGTCTGTAATGTATTGGCCTACAGACGCAGTGGTCTTTACTCTGTAACTAAACAGCATGATACACAAAACTTTTGTCTTGCAATAATAGACAAAGATGCACTCTGTATCAAATAATTTAAAACGCTTAGATAATATACTGCTACAGTTTATATATATAGGGATAGGATCTTGTGAGAACCACTTCCTAGGTAAAAATTGCGAATTGATCTTAGCTGTTGATCTGGGGGAAGATCGATGGCTCACAAGGGGAATTGCATTAAAATTATGATTCTTCACACCACAAATAATATTTTAATGGGAACTATTGTAAAACTCATTTAACTTAAAAATAGTGTCTACCAGATTTGTAAGAAGCACAGGTGCATATATATATATATATATATATATCCATATGCATCAATGCATGTGTGTATGCACACATTACATTTTTCTTTAATTCCATCATTTTATAATGTGTGGCCACACAGTCAGGCATAGACTTGCATTTGCTAGTTGTTGGCTCCTCTAGTTCATTGGTTCTAGTGTCTTGTCTCTTGAGAGTTGATGATCTTGCCTTCATACCGAAAGATCAAAGGTTAAATAAAGAAACAAAAAGAGTTGCTTGTTGCACTTTCTAGATTATGAAGTCCCGTTTCTTTATCATCTTGTGATGCATGTTGCATTTTAACACGAGTACAATTTTGTGCTGCAGGGATATGTAATTTGCTTAGTCCTTGCCCTTGGATGGGCTTGTGCTGCTTATGTAAGGTATGAAACTGATGGCATGATATTGTCTCATTTGTCTGCATTGCAACTTTGCATCATCTAGCTTCTTTTCTGACTATGATGATAGAGGCACATTAAGCTTGTGAATTTAAACAACATTTTCTTTCCCATCACAGGAATAGAGAGATTAAAAGGATGAAGCATAGGATAAAATCTGGCAATTGCTTTGCGTTTCTCTGTGAGGATATTAATGAGCTTGAGCATTCTAATCAGGTCAACTTGCCAAGAGTGACTATTGTTATGCCTTTAAAAGGTTTTGGAGAACATAACCTACACAACTGGAGAAGTCAGGTAAATATGGAATTGTGCATTAGGTGGTAGTCTTGAGTTGTGAACTGAACAAAACTAGTAGGCCATTATTTATTTATGCTTTGTTATGCCCTTTGATAATTCAGAAAACAGGATTGTCCACTGGAGAAAATTTGGTTTCAATCATATTTCACCCCATAGTCTTTCTTGCACTTCTGGACTTGAGTATAATTCATTACATAACATGAATTCCATGATTTCCTTGTGCTATTTTGTACCTTTAAATTAAGAATGAGCTGGTGGTCAGTTAGCACTCATTGCCCTCCTTTTGTAAATGACTCAGATCACATCTCTTTATGGTGGTCCATTGGAGTTTCTTTTTGTTGTAGAAAGTGAAAAAGACCCAGCTTATAGTGCTGTAAAGCAATTACTGGACGATTATCAGGTGTGTATTGAACTCTTTTGTCTTTGCCACTGAATGATATCAGTCTGTTGCATTCATACTTTTTTCTGCATGTCACATGATACTACAAGTTTAGATTTCAGAAGGAAAATTATTGAGGTTCAAAATGACAAAATTACAGAGTTAATGTTAGATGCTAATTTTACTTTTCACATTCCCTATAGGCCTATATATGTATAAAGTGTTATACAAGATTATATTTTATCAAAACAATCCAGTTTTTATTCAAATGTATTCACTCTTCTTTTTACCTTTGCTCCCACCCTTAGTGTTCTCTCTCAATTTTTTTCTTTTCTTCTTTCTTATTTACTGCCCTTCTGAACATTTTTTTGCCAGTTCCATTGTTTTTAACATTAAATGGACTCCTTTCTAAAATGATCATATTCTATTAATTAGGAATGGGCTATGCTCAAATAGAGGAACACAGAAGAACAGGAGGAATTACTTTATTTCATGTGTTGAGAAGCTTACAATGTTGGGTTGAAATGAGTTTTGTTTTATGTTATCTGATATTTGGTCATTTGGTCTTCAATGGAATAATAAACCATGTAGAGGAAACAACTATATAGTTATAACTTCACAGGTAAAGTTTCTTTACAAGACACCAACTTACTGTGATTATGTCTGCCATCATCCTTACCATTGGCAGTACGTCAGTATCCATGTGTTGATGCTCAAGTTGCATTTGAGATCTTAATTAATTCATGTAAAGTAATTTTCGGACTTTTGCTTACACTGTATGCAGGATGAAGTTGATGCGAAGATTGTGGTTGCGGGTCTGTCAACAACTTGTAGTCAGAAGATTCACAATCAGTTGGTATTTAACTAGTATTTATATTTACACCCACTTCTGTTGTTTCTCCATCTATCTTGATAGAGGCCGCCAAGCATAACAACCCAACCGAAACAGTTGTGTGCCTTTTTTTTCCCCCACCATCTTGATGATGGAGGCTAGAAGAAAAAGAATGGAAAATGATGACTGTTTACAACTTGGTGATGGGACATTTGGCAGGTGGGAGTGCAGACAATGCATAAAGACACCAAGTATGTATTGTTCCTTGATGATGATGTAAGGTTGCATCCTGGTTCTATTGGAGCACTCACTGCTGAGATGGAAAAGAATCCTGAGGTGAGATTATTTGAACTGAAAACCTTGGTTCTATTGCTTCATTAATTTTGTTTGCCTCAATTTGTTTTTCATAGGATTTAGTATTCTTTCACAATACTGTGCAGATCTTCATTCAGACAGGATACCCTCTTGATTTGCCTTCTGGAAGTCTGGGAAGCTACTGCATTTATGAATATCACATGGTTGGTGTCAGTTTGTACTGCATTTATGAATATCACAATTCACAAGGTTGCTTGAAATTGAGCTTGAGAGTCCAAGTGATATTTTGTTTGTCTTTTTACTTGTTCTCAAGGAATCCTAAATATTTAGGTCTTCTAGTATACCCTATCATGTCTTCCCAGTTTAGTATATACCCCTCACTATTGTAAAATTCATACCCCATCTAAATTGGATACATAGTTTAATATGCTATTTCTTAGCCTTGTTATTGGTTAGCTCTAAGCTGCTGCCCACTGGTGACCAGCACTAATTTTTCTAATTATGCATCTTGCTATGTGCTCATGAATTCTCAGCCACCACCACTCATGACCAGTCAACCACCATGCTCATTTTTCTAATTATCTACGAAGCATGTGTTCCACCTTGGCTAAAAGTTTAAGTTGATAGTGGAGTTTTGCATTTATTATTTTATTTTTATCCTCAGATCCATCTTGTTACAGGTTCACAAATTCTAATTATTTATTTTGCTAGGGATTTATTGAAGTTAGGAGATTTTGAGATCATCTGTCTAATTGCATTTAGATTTGATTGATTACTTTGTGAATGTAATAGTTTCCCTTCTATGTTTATGGAGACTTTTTTATTATTATTTTTTCTTTCTCCTTCCTTTTTGTCATTAGTAATATCAAAAATATAAAGGAAGTTTGGCAAAACTTTTTTTTTTTTTTTTTTTTTTTTTTTTTCCCATTAAACAAGATCTTGAACTCTCTCTAAGGTAGCACTTGTGGATCCTGTACCTTTGTTGTATTTCTTGGCTCATATAGGTCCTCTTAAGTGTAGTTAAGTACTCAGTTTATATAACTCAATTAGATTTATTTTCATTTAGTGAATTGTCTGACTGTTATCTATTTACAGCCATGTTCAATGGGATTTGCTACTGGTGGAAAAACATTCTTCTTGTGGGGGGGATGCATGATGGTAATCAATTACTATTGGTTTCAATTAACACAGCAAATTTTTTGCTTTTCAATATTGTAAATAATTGTTTTCTTCTCCATCCAGATGCATGCAGATGATTTTAGAGAAGACCGCCATGGTGTTGTTTCACAACTTCAAGATGGGGGCTACTCAGATGATATGACACTTGCAGCTATAGCTGGTATGATGTGCTGCCAGTTGCCCCCCCTTATTAAATACATATAATTGCAGCAAGGGTAGGGGGAATCTGGGGGAATATCCTGTTTTTCTCTAGTTAATGGACTTTGGTCCATTTAAATGCATGATATTATTGAAGATGTTATGGATTTGGATGAAAATAGAGTAGGGAATCGTAATGCACAAGATGTTGTGAGTGGTGATATGATTGAAGATGTTATACACATCCTCATTGAAGTTTTAATCATTTAACTGATTCTTTTGGCTCTCTTTAGGTGAAAATCTTATCACCTTTTTGATTTCTGAAGTTACCAGCTTCAAACTATTCACAGAAAGCATTTATCTTGGTGCTGATTAAATTTAGCAGACCATTTACATTATTAGAAATAGCTATAAGTGAGGGTAACTTTTAAAGCTGGATGCATGATTACTAGTATTTCTTTTTCAGATTCTCTTTTGTCATGCTGTAGGTGTTTAAGTTGTGTTCATTTATCTGTGATATTTTCCTCTAGGGGCACATAAAAGGCTAATCACATCGCCCCCTGTCGCTGTATTTCCTCATCCTCTAGCAACTGATCTTACCTTCCCAAGGTTTGTATTGCTGAAAATTTATATATTTATAGACATGTTATTCTCTCCTCCTCAATGGGCTTCCATATCTATATTTCTTCTTTTGGCATCTGTAGATACTGGAATTATTTAAGAAAGCAGACATTTGTTTTGGAGTCATACGCAACAAATGTTAACTGGATTATGAACCGTGCATTATTTTCTACCCACTGCTATCTGTCATGGGGATTTGTAGCTCCATTTGTCATGGCTGGAATTCATGTTGCTGCAGCAGTAAGACAATATTTGAAAGGCTATTCTCCCGAGGAAATTGTCATCTCAGGCAGGGGTGAGTATAATTTTTCTTTCGTTAAGAAGTTTAATGTACACTTGAAACCTGAATGATTAACTAATGAACAAGGTTACTTTGCAGGATTCATCGAGTATGACTTGATTTGAACTCCTTATAGCACTATCACTTTGTAGTCTGCCTTGTTGATGAAATAATAATGCAGAGAAATTGCAAACATCTAAAATTTAAAAATTATGTATTTTTGGTTCTCAATTGGGATCCAATGAAACCCTGTGCTCTTCGTGCACCCCTTTTATCAACGAATATTATTCATGAATCTTGTAGTGCAATAAATATTTATTTCACACAATGAATATTTTGATGAACATTTGGTTAAACATCTGACCAAGGGGGATATTCATTTATTTTTAAATAAGACGGCCAAGACCAATGATGTGACTGAAAATTACTATTTTCCAATTGCTGCTGCTTTAAGTTTTAATATGCACACTTATATTTTTTCTTTCCTCAGGGTTGTTACTTGTTGGCTGCCTTGCCATATGCACAACAATTGAACTCCTTTCCATGTGGAACTTGACAAGAATAGAGGTTCAATTATGCAATCTACTGTCTCCGGAGGCTACTCCACTATCATTGGCTTCTTATAACTGGTTTCTGGTAAGTTAGTTTGAAGTTTTCCTATAAAACATAAATCACAGTCCCTCCCTGCCCTCTCCATCTCTTGGAATGTCATTATAATCCGAAAAATCTGCCAGATTTATCAAATTATGCACACATATATTCATATATGTACAACTGCACTCAAACACCCATGTGAATGAAAAATCTACCAGTTTGAAGTTTAAAAAGCAGGGATATGTTGTATATATGGTTGCGGGTGAATATGTAATGTAGACATCTGATAAAGCTTCATTGTAGCTGAGTTGCTTTCACTGAGATGACTAACTCACCCTAATGTTTGACGAAACAATTCCTAACTGAACAGGTATTTATTGCGCTGGTGGTAGACAATTTCTTATACCCTATCTCTGCATTCCGTTCACATTTTTCTCAGTCCATCAATTGGTCTGGGATTCGGTATCATTTAAGGGATGGAAAGATAAGAAAGGTATGTTTTTTTTTTTCTCTGAGATTTTGCTTGTCATTTGTATCCACCTTTACTAGCATTCCATCTGCTCTCGCAAAATTGCTTTATTTTTACAAATTTTTGTGCAGATTGAAAGACGCAAGGATATTGTTCCCAAGTTTTCAGATTTGGGGGGCAAGAAGTTGCGATGGAAAGGCGAAAAGAGTTCATTTTTTCGCTTCCTCCAGAAGCGCGGCCCTTTAGCACCAGCCAAAGAAATATGATGTTTAGAAAGAGGCTTAAACAACTGTAAGTTATGTGATTCATTTAGTCCTTCATTCTGTCACTCGTGGCGTGGTGAGCAAGGAAGTGCAGGAGCAAGTTATTATATTTTTAATTTTATTAATTTATTATTATTATTATTATTATTATTAGTGTGGAACTATTATTGAACTTTAGGGTTCAGCAGCAATAGGATTAGAGATGATTGGTTATAGTGTGGCGATTAGATTCATCGATTGATTGATTGAATTCCAAACCTCACGTTGTTGGGCTGATTATTGTAGATGTAATTTAGTCTGTATTCAAACATCGGTGTAATTTTAGTAGACTTTTGAATTCTATTTAAAAAAAAAAAAAATGATTGATTGAAAATGGTACTTGGTTTGAAACTAAACAGATTTGGTAACTCGGTTGGGGGTAACCATCCCTACAGGAAAAGACTACCTAATTCCTCATTTAATAATAGTCGCGGTCGCAAATGAACACAAAGTTATTCAAAGCAAAATCATAGTTAAAACTTAGCTCGACTAAACACAAAGTTTCTGTGAAGAATTGACCAATTGATCTCCCAATCAATCATTGTTGAAGCTCCCCCTCAACAACAGCGTAACCCAACCCCATATGCTCGCCACTCAATTTTCTGACTCTGCGCCTCATTGATCATCAAAATATCAACCAGAAGCTATTGCTCCCGATCAAGGCGACCCAAATGGATTGCGCCTTCTTCGTCAACCCGACCCGACCCTCTCCGATTGGGTGGAAGTAATTTGGTGGGAAAGTCTTGAGCAGTGAAGCCGCCCCTGAAGAATGCGAAGCATCAGATCAGCTTGTTCTGCGTAATGGATGTTTCAGAACACATAGTGGTATATTGAGCATTTCAACATCAACTAGAATACATGTCGCCTCGAGTTGGAATATAAGATTCTTGGGTCCGAGCGTATCAGGCCGGTGACTGCGAGTAATTCCATACCCGGGGATCACTAAGCTCCATAGCGAATCAAGTTTTGATTTGAAATTTTTAGGTTCGTGCGCAGGGTACGCTACTCGTGGTCATGCATGCGGTCGGTTATACAGCAGAGTAGCCTCAAGTCAAGGAGATTGTAAATATAATTTTTGAATTACAAAATTGTATTACTCACAGCCGTAAATTAAAATGGGCGGTAGAGTTTTAAATTATACAAATTGTATAGGTTGAATTCCTTGTAATTGTGAGAATTAATTGTAATAAGTCCGGTTAGATTGGTATTTCCATCACTGGCACCCTAAGCCCGGTTAGGTCGGTCGCGCCACCACCGGCGGCATTGTTAAGTTCGGGAAAAGTCCCGGCATCAAGCCCTACTAAGTAGGTAATTTTAGTATTCGGACCAATCAGACGAGGTTCAATTCCTATAATTCCGGTTCCATACCGAAGAGGCAGGACAAGGTTCCTATAGTTCCGACTCCATGCCGAAGAGGCAGGACGAGGTTCCTATAGTTCGGGTTCCATACCGAAGATGCAGAACGAGGTTCCTATAGTTTCGGTTCCATACCGAAGAGGCAGGACGAGGTTCCTATAGTTCCGGTTCCATACCGAAGAGGCAGGACGAGGTTCCTATAGTTTCGGTTCCATACCGAAGAGGACGAGGTTCCTATAGTTCTGGTCTAAGACCGAAGAGGACGAGGTTCCTTCAATTCCGGTATTGTACCAAATAGGACAAAGGTCCGCCAGTTCCAGTCGTGTGGTAAGTCCGATTAGGTCGGCATTGCCACCACCGGTTGAGTAGTTAAGTCCGATTAGGTCGGTATTGCCACCATCGGCCCAGTTGGCCTGAGATCATATCTCGACTTTAAGCCCTACAAGGTAGGCAATTGAGCCCGCAAGGTCGGACTTTCCACCCCGGGCAAACCCAATCTTTTGATTGGTAATTTGATCACGTTAGTAGTCCGATCGCTCGATTGGTAGCGTGTAAATCCTCTATCACGTTATAGGTCTGGTCCCTTGATTGGAAAGTTTAGATCTAGCGAAGTACCAAAAGTCATACAAGTTAGGCAAATCTACTGGTAGTACACCGGCATTGTGAAACCGATCGCGTCACTTCCCGATCAACGACGTTATGCGTGTGGTCTGATGCATCGGCATCATGAGATCAGTCGGGTCATTTCCCGATCGCAATTAAAGTTGCAAAGCCAAACTTGGGAAATTATCGTATCTGCTCCCTTATGTTGACGATTCTCG
This sequence comes from Ipomoea nil, assembly GCF_001879475.1. NCBI lineage: Eukaryota > Viridiplantae > Streptophyta > Magnoliopsida > Solanales > Convolvulaceae > Ipomoea > Ipomoea nil. The sequence continues at coordinate 2,759,674 of NW_017617714.1, read as the reverse complement.
CAACTAAGGGAGTGGGGGGCTACACCGGTAGTAGCTCGTTCGCTTCGCTAAAGTATTTCCCAAGTAGATCGGCAGAGTAGCCGTTTCGCTAAAGTATTTCCCGAGTAGATCGGTAGAGTAACTCGTTCACTTCGCTAAAGTATTCCTCGAGTAGCCAAAGTGCTTCCCGAGTAGACCGACTTAGCTCATTCGCCAAAGCGCTTCTTGAGTGGACTGTCTTTCCCGATCTTGTCGTCACTTCCCGATCAAAATAACTTTCCCGGTCTCATTATCGTTAGACCTTCGGTTCTCCTAGCGGGTTTCATAAACACCAAAGCGCTCCCCGAGTAAAGCGATCTTCCCGATCTCGTAGATCGCTTCACGAGTAGATCGGTAGAGTATCCGTTTCGCTAAAGTATTTCCCGAGTAGATGGTAGAGTAGCTCGTTCACTTCGCTAAAGTATTTCCAGAGTAGCCAAAGTGCTTCCCGAGTAGACTGACTTAGCTCGTTCGCCAAAGCGCTTCTTGTGTGGACCGACTTTCCCGGTCTCGTCGTCACTTCCCGATCAAAATAACCTTCCCGGACTCATTATCGTTAGACCTTCGGGTCTCCTAGTGGGTTTCATAAACACCAAAGCGCTCCCCGAGTAAAGCGATCTTCCCGGTCTCGTAGATCGCTTCACGAGTAGATTGACCTTCCCGGTCTCGTAATCGCTTCACGAGTAGATCGACCTTCTCGGTCTCGTAAATCGCTTCACGAGTAGATTGACCTTCCCGGTCTCATAATCGCTTCACGAGTAGATCGACCCCGGTCTTGTAATCGCTTCACAAGTAGAACGACCTTCCCGATCTCGCTATCGTTAGACCATCAGGTCTCCTGGTGTCCCTTCACCTGGGACTTTCGACTCGTAAATCGAGCGCATCTCGCTATTGTTAGACCATCGGGTCTCCAAGTGTCCATTCGCCTGGGACTTTCAATTCATTAATCGAGTGAAAAATGGGGAAAATTGCCCAGGTCGAGCAATTTTTGGTTTCCCAAAAGCAAGTCGTAGTGATTAGTGCAATAGTCAAAGCCAAGCCAATTGTAATCGGCTAAGACCGCTCTTTTAGTCGAGTAATCTAGATTAGAGTTTAACCGAGCTCAAACCGGTCGCAACCAGTTAGCCCGAGCGAAGGGCGTTGGGAAGAGTGTTCCCACTTATGATCCGCACGATCATTTAAGGTCCCCAGACCGTGAGTAAAATCCAATCTCGTAACTGGTAAAGTTAGATCTTCCGATCCCAAATAATCTGATCTCCTAGTCATAGCTAGCATCCCGATCGCCAGATCGGTAGAATCCAGTCTTTTGAGTTGTGCCGCAAATCCGGTCGCTAGGTCGGCAAAGTAGATCCCTAGATCGCAGTTAAAACTTGTGGTCAAAGTCAGCAGCCTGATTGTTAGATTGGTAAAGTTCGATCTCGCAACTCGTGTTGCGTAACCAACCCTTAGGGCGGGCGACCCCGTATAGTCCAAAAGACTGTATTTAAGGTTGTACTCTTTTTCCCTTGGTTAGAATTTTTTCTCATTGGATTTTTCCCTAGTCTAAGATTTTTTAACGAGGCAACCGGCGTATGTCCCGAACCGCGTAGTCAAATTTTCTAGCCCGAACCCTTCCTCATTAACTCATTGTCAGGGCACGGACTGGGGGGACTTCTTGATATTTTGATAGGAAATATACCCCGGATTCGGGTTCCCTATACGTCCGAGTTCCCGTTTTATAGTTGGGTCGAGGTCAAGCGGTTCGGGTCCCGATCTACGGGTCAAGGCCAAAGATGGCGGGTTAAACCCGCCAAACCCTGGCCTATAAAAAGGGCTTTGGCCCTCATTGTTAAGGTCCTTCCCTCACTCTCTGATGGATTACTCTCTCTCTATATACACCCTTCTCTCAACATGTATATACATGTACATATATTCTAAGTACGCGGGAATTAGTACTATATATATATATATATATATATATATATATATATATATATATATATATATATATATATATATATATACATTTTGATATAAGAGTCGTACTATGCAATATTTTGGTAAAAAATATCTCTATCATTATAAATTCCATTATCTTTTCCAACTGTTGTTACCAAGCACTTGTATCCACCGTATATTTTCTAATATTCTTCTTCAATGGTAATAATATGTAGACATTATATATTGGAGTACTAGCTATATAAGTTATTTCCTAAAATATAAATATCAAATTTATAAAAATGGTTTACATTATTATTGATGGGGATATGGATCTTAGGGGGTCCATTTTATTAGGAAAGTATTTACCCAAGTGGGGGTGGTGAAGGGAGGAGGTCGGCCTAGGTCTTGTTGGGCTAGGAAGACAAGCATGCATGGTGGCCTAAAAAGGCACAAAGGAGGAGAGAGAAGGAGTTGATAGGGAAGAATAATAAGGCACAAAGGAGGAGAGAGAAGGAGTTGATAGGGAAGAATAATCGCCAGCATAGATTGGTAACCGATAGGCAGGGTAGCCCCCATGAATACCGGCAACGAGGTGTGGCCGTCGGGTCGGCACCTAGGGAAGGCAGGGAGCCAGCAGAACGCTAGAGTAAAATGGGTCAAGGATGCTGCCAGAAAGGGTTGAACCCATAACCTCCAGCACAGCCGGCGCGCCTCAACCAACCAGACCACACCACCTCTTGTGTACCAAGGAGCTCCAACACAGCTAGCGCGCCTCAACCCACCAGACCACACCACCTCTTGTCTACCAAGGAGCTACACCATATATTGGTTCCTATATTTTCGAGTTGGCAGCATTAATCACCGGCCATGACTGGCGATTGGCCAACGGCGTGGCCCGTCGACCACCTCAGGCCATGGCATAGCAACAGCGCCCCCACTTGAGGGGGGGGGGGGGGGGGCATAGTATTGTAGGTATGTGCGTACATGGAGGGGGTAGTAATCGATCCTTCCGGCTTGCACATGGCTAGCAAGGTTGGCCCATCGGACTCCCCATGTCATGGCGTGACTAGCGGGGACCATGCAATCCCCCTCCCCCCGGCGCACCATCGGCGCCCCCTCCGACTGGGGGTGGTAGTAAGGGGTAGAGAGGGGTGGTAGAAAAGGTGGGTAAGAAGCTGGAGATATGGGTGAAGACACGAGGCATGCATGGACATGTGGAGGACAAATATGGAATACTAGTCGATGTCTTACACTTGTCAACAATTCGGAAGACCCTCTACACTATATAAGGCACCATTCCCTCGCTTTAAGACATCATCATCTGAGCACTATAGACACTCTGATCTAGTGGTCTCTGGTCTATGCTCTCAACCCAATCACTTGGGTTTGATTCTTGTCAATCGCATAGTTAGCTATAACCCATCCTTTGGACCTTGGTCTTTGTATTTGGACTGTCATTCTAGGCCTATGGTGGACCCGGTCCCAATAAAACCATCAATTATTATTATTATACAATAATATAAATATTTAAAATCTAAATAAATCAAGGTCTTTGTATTTGGACCGTCATTCTAGGCCTATGGTGGACCCGGTCCCAATAAAACTATCAATTATTATTATTATACAATAATATAAATATTTAAAATTTAAATAAATCTAAGATTTTAATATAGACTATTAATATTGGACATCTATTTTTGCGCTGAATATTTCCAATGGTCCTCCGAGTATTAGCGATATACCAGCCCTGGTCATCCGACTTTAAAACAACCACCAGTAGTCCTGTCTTTTTAAAAATAACCACATGTGGTCCTCCGTTAGAGTTGCTGTTAAAATGGGCGTTAAATGTGAGGACAAATATGTAATTTCTCTTATATTACATTCTTTCCTTCCACGTTGACTTATCTTATGTGGCTGAGTGCTCGGAATGTGCTAGGAGCTGAGAACAGAAGGCCAATTCAGAAATGGGAAGCCATAATTCGCAGAAGAATGAATAAGATTTATGAACCTGCAGAAACTGCGCTCCTCCGTCGCCTGTGTTCTGGACGTGACTACAAGTGAAGAAGCTATATATGCTGTGTTTCGCCGTAAATTCAATTCTTTTGAATTACCTCCAAGGTTGCACCAACAATAGATCTAGAGTAAGGCTTCTTTGTGGTCCTTCTCCTCTTCTTAACAGCCTCTTGTGCAGCTTATGGAAATCCCATTTAGACGTCGAATCCCAGTAATCGCTGAACTTGCATTTACACGCGAAGTTAAACCTCAGAGTCTTCAGATAGTCATTTCATGTTGCTATGAACCAAGAGGAAGAAATATAGGTCAAAAGACAAGTTTGCCCTCAAATTTAACACCCCTTTAATAGCATAGCAAAGTTAACGGAGAGACGGAAGATTACTTGTAGCCGTTTTAAAGTCGGATGACCAGTGCTGGTATATCGCTAATACTGGGAGGATTGGTATTAACTCCATAAAAATACTAGTATATTTATAAGTTTGAACCTCGAATATTTTAAGCCAAATGTATTTTACTATCTATATATATATATGGAGTATCATTTATATATTTGTCTAGACAAACATATCTTTATTAGAAATACATATAGATAAAATATATATGTATAAAAATAATAATTAAATCTTCTTAAAATAATCATAAAAACTAAGTTAATAATAAATCATTTTAATATAATACAGATTATGTGATTTATGTTATTTATTATTTTTAAAATTATTTAAATATAATCATAATTTTAACATTAAGAATCAATGTTGATTATTTACTTTTGTACATCGTGTATATAAATGCCAGTAAATATATCTTCTTTATATATAATAAAGCATAATCCTAGCCCCAAAAAGTTTCCCTCCAAAAGTGTGAATGAGCTCCCACCAAAGTCATTAGATTACATTTATTGAAAGTCATTAGATTACATTTATTATAGTCATTAGATTACATTTATTGAATGACTCTTTGGTATCTGCAATGTAATTGAAAGATGTCCACATGGACTCTTTAGTATCCACAATAATTGCAAAATAAGTATCCTAATGTCCATTGAGACTCTTTGGTATCCAAAATAACTATCCTATAAATAGGATCTTCAATCCACAACAAATGTAGGGAAGAACTCCAAAGTTTCATCCAGGTGCATAACCCACAATCCAAGCAAACAGTGGAGTTCGTGTGTGTGCTCATGCCTTGATAATGACAAACCAACAATAGCTGCAATAATTTGGCTCACTGTTAAAACCAATTCTACAGAAATCCAAAGCCCAGAATTCAAAGGACTTGAAAAAGCAAGTTGATACACAGGTAAATCATGAGATTAACAAGTTCTACGGTTATTGCCAAAAAGAGAAAACATCTACCAGATAACTGAGGTAAGTACACAATGTATCTTTTTATTATCTTTACAGTTTAGGTATACTATGAGCATGGTCATAACAACTCAGATTTTAACTTTATGGCTATAACACAAGCATGTTACACAATTATGCACCTACACTCTCAGTAAACTGTCAATGAACACTTTAAAGCTATGCAATATACACCTTCAATACAGACATTGAAGAAAGAGAGAGTTGAGGCTATCAAGAAGGGGAAACTTGCATATTTAAGAATTAAATGCTACAGCTCAACTATATATAATACCCAGGCAATATGCAAAACTACTTAGGGGTTTTATTCCTACGAGACAGATACTATTTTTTTGTTGATAAGTGAATGAACTATTTATTCTTTTAAAATGCATGGCAAAATTTTTAAAATTTAAACCATCAGTTGAATATTTATAAATTTGCAGGAATTATGACAAAATTAACAAACTAATAAACTTTTAAGTATTACATGAATCAGAACACCAAAATGAGGAAAATAATTTCATCAACAATTATAGGGAGCAAAATTATACCAAACCGAGAACTTAATCTGGGGATTTCTCGGTATTATAGTTTTTTTTCATACCAATCTACCAAATAAACAATAAATCGAATTTAATGACAAATTTAAAAAAATAAAAAACAATATGATGATGAGAAGAATGGACTTATCTTTATCATAGAAAAGCTTCTCGATGCTCTCAGTGGCGGAAGACGGTGTAACTGAGTTTCTGACACCTTCGTTTAAAAGATCTGTTCATAGAAGCAACAGATCGGCCCCGATCAAAAAAATTTAGATCGAAATTTTTAGGGAAAACGATTTCACCAATCGCAAAGTAGAAAACAGTGATAGAACCGTAATCTTAGCCATGGATTAGTTAGATAACCACGATCTACCGTTTCAGTTTATGAATCCGGATCGCTGAGAGATAAGAGTTTAGAGAGGAGGAGCGAAGTACAGAGCAAGGAAGACGAATCTGGCGTTAGTGGCTTAGGGTTTGGTTTTCCCTTTATATATTTGGGCTAATGGGTTCGGGTTATGGGCTACTAAGTGCAGGCCTGATATGTATTTTTTAATGCTAATTTGTATTGGGCTTATAATTGATATTTTTGGATATTAGACTTCAATATTATTGTAGGCCATTTATAAATGTTTAAAATCATATTTATAAATTTACATTTGTTGATGATAAAATTTAATATGTTACTGATTAGAAGTTGCTATACTCTTTTTATTACGTGGTTATTTTTATCCAACTTCATTATTTGTGGTGAACATTGTTTAACAGACAAATAATTATGTCCAATATGATAACAGTCAACATAAACGGGTAGAATCAATAGTAAGTCAAAGTGGTTATTATCCTCAATATAGACAAATTCACTGCATACACGAATGAGTTGCCTAACTCATTAAACTAGAAACATTGATCATTCATTAAGTCTTTGCAACCGCACTTGATTGATAGTTACTAAACTGGCTGGTCATGTATTGGAAGTTAAAATTATAAGTGGGGCTCATATAGGAACTAAAGTTTTAGTTTCACGAATGTCACTAACTCATTTCGATTCAAGGCTACCATTTAAATTCGAGAGGAAACAATTCTCTTTAATGCTTTCTTATGCGATGACAATAAATTAAAGTCAAGTCCAAACATTATCACATGTCAATTCGTTTATGACAAAACCCGTTTTTAATCATTGTCAAATGTATGATGCAATTTTAAGGGTCAGTCATCCAAGGGGTTAAAAGTCTTGAGATATGTGATGATAATGGGGAGTCTATGACTACGACTAAAAATGTTGTATATAAAAAAATTTTCAACAATTTGTAATTCTTAATGAATTTGTTATATATTAATGTAGCTCATTTATTTAAATCTCAAATAATGTCAATCGTATTTCTATAATTATACTTATATTATAATACTGTAATATTAATGTCTGTGCATCGCACGGGACAATTACTAGTATAATTTAATGGCATGAGCAAAATTCTTATCCCAAAAAGTTGAATCTCCAACCTAAGGCCCCCATGACCCGGCTTGATAGAGCATGTGGGGATGAGGTAAATCATACATGCGCGATGAAATTCTTTTAAGGAAATAAGTATATGGAAAATTATGAGGAAATAGTGATTGATGGTTTTTCTTGGGATATGTATAGGCAATGTCGTTCTTATTTATTTGTACCTCATTGACTTGGTGGTAATTTGAGAAAACTATTGAAATGAACTTGTGAATACAAAACAATGTAATCAATTAAATAAATGTTAACATTGTGTGTTCGTAGTATAAATATTGTGAATTTTTAAAAGGAAAATTGTGAACATTTGGACACGGGTCTACATGATAATTTGTGTATTGTCAAATGAACCTTGAGTGTAATTAAAATAATACTTTAGCATTACTATAATTATGAAATTAAACTGTGATAGAATTAAAATAATATATTGATATTGCTATAATGAAATTAATACGTATGAAAAATGAAACCAAAAAATAAAACAATTGTCAAATGAAATTAGTATTGAGAGACCAATCGCATAAGTCAAAATTTCAGCATACAATTGAACTATGACAAAATAAAAAATTAAAAGGGGGCTTTCTAAGAAGCCCAAAATTTGGTAGGGGCTGCGGGAATGCAGGCAAATTATGCCCTGGACCCGTGTCCACAATGAATTGTGGACACGGGCCCAAAACGACGTCGTTTTTCAAAAAAAAAAACGCGTCATTTAGTTAAAAAAAAAATAAAATTTCGCGCGCATTTTGTCGTTAACGGTGTTATTTTTTTTTTTTTTTTGGATTATGAATGTACAGTTATGCCGTTATGAATGTACAGTTATGCAATTATGAAATTATGAACACAGAGCTCTAACATTATGAACTTACAATTATGAACATATATAGTGATAAAATTATGATCATGGAGCTTTAAAATTGTGAGTATAGAGCTTCGAAGATTATGAATGTACAGTTATGGAGTTATGAATGTACAGTTATAGAGTTATGAATCTACAGTTATGGAGTTATGAATCTACAGTTATGAGATTATGAATCTACAGTATGGAATTATGAATGTACAGTTATTGATCGAATTATGAACAAAGAGTTCTAACATTATGAACTTACAATTATGAACATATAGTGATAAAATTATGAACATAGAGCTCTAAAATTGTGAACATAAAACTTCAAAAATTATGAATGTACAATTATGGAGTTATGAATGTACAGTTATAGAGTTATGAATGTACAGTTATAGAGTTATGAATATATAGTTATGAAGTTATGAATGTACAATTATTAACATATAGTAATAAAATTATGAACATATACTCCTATAACAAATTAGTCTAAAATTTTTTTTAAAAAAAAAAAAAAAAAAGAAGAAAGATAACAGTGCCGTTAGGCACTGTTACCCGTGTCCAGCAAGCATGCTGGACACAAGTCCAACGCATAACGAACGATTGGGGAATGCAAACCTCCTAATGGTAGACCTTAGATTGACACCCTAAGCCATGAGCCTTGTTTATCGCCCATTGATCCCGTCCAGATAATTAACTATTAACTATGCATTCTAATAGCACTCGGCCCATTTTTATAACTCACCGCTTCTGTCCCTCCTTTGTATTCTGGCAATGTGGAAATCTCTTATTTTTTTCTTTTTTTCTTTGTTTAGACAATGTGGGAATCTCTCTTAAGTCTACTGCTGCTTCTTTTACAAAACCTAAACTTAAGCGATGTATAGTAATAGGATACTGTACTCTTAAACGAACTTCTCTTTATACATAATTGCACATCATATTTATGCATGTCTATTCTGTTGCTTGGGGATGTGACAATGGAAGTGTTGATTCTAAAACTGTTTTTATCTCAGAAATTTTGGCATTTGTAAGATGATGTAGAAGTATGTATGAAAATTATATTTTTTTAATTATGTGTTTACATGAAAATTGAAATGCAAGCTTGCAAAGTAAAAAAAAAAAATGCCCTTTTTTAATTTATTTATTATTCTGTTTATTATATTATAATATCATGTCACTTTTAAAAGTGGAGTATATTTACAAAAATAATAGTCTAAGCTTCCATGGATTATGTAGCTGCATAATTTAAATCTCTATATATATTAAAGTAAAATGATGGCCACAAAATTTTCCCTCCAAAATATGAATGTATTTTGATAGAAACAAGATTAATAATTATGAATGCATTAATTGTGTGGGTAGATGTATTTATACATATTTTTTTGAAGCTATTATGTGCATTTATACTTTATTATATCTCTATCTCTATATCTATATATATTAAAGCAAAATAAAGTAGAGAAAAAGTTTATTGTGTTCAAATTTATTGGTAAAGTTTTATATTTAATATAATTTGTGTATATATTCATTTAAACCTCAATTATAATTAATTTGACTCCACATATATAAAAAGGATAAATTAGATATGAATAAATTTTTGGTAGAGATTTTCGACAAATATTACCTGTTATTTTATTTACAAATTTTATTTAAATAGATTAGTTATATAATTAAAGTAGTTATTTCAAACTCAAATACAAATAAAAATACAAGTAACAATAAACTTTAAAATGAACATAATAATGACATTATTAAACTTTTAAAATTATTAAATATTACTTTGTATAGTTATACTTACATTTTTAGTAAAATTGTTAAATATTACATTGTATAGTTATACTTACATTTTTAATAAACTAATTCTGAGCTGAAGAACTCAAGTATGTTTGTACATCTCATGAACAATTACTATTCCCAATAAATATCTAAATCTTAAAAAAAAAAATTGAGAGCAGAAAAAAAAAATTAATACATAAGCCTACAGACAATGAATAAAAAAAGAGAGCAGAAAAAAAAAATTAATACATAAGCCTACAGACACTGAATAAAAAGAGAGAGCAGAAAAAAAGATTAATACATAAGCCTACAAGCAATGAATAAGCTTCAAGTCCAGTCTAGTTGAAAAAATGCAGAACCCAATCACAGAAACCTGAAATCAAGTATAGAATTGGGCAAACAAAAAATAGGCTTAATATAAAACGACAAAACTTTGGCATAAAATTGGGTAGGGGCCGCGCGAACACAGGCCCCCTCTATAACAAATTATGACGTAGGCTCCACCATTAAGGTAGACCTTAGGTTAACACCCTTCCAAAGTGCAATGGAAGTCATCAACCTAGGCCATGGGCCTTGTTGATCACCCATTGACCCCGTCCAGGTAAGTATGTTGCCCAATGGCACTTGGCCCTAATTTATAACCCACCACTCCTCTCCCCCTTTTCTGTTCTGCCGATGTGGGAAACTCATATGTAAACTGCTTCTTCTTCTGCTTTTTTCTTCTTATTCGTTTCTTCCTTTTGTGTCTTTTCTTTTGCTGCTTTTCTTACTCAGATTACGAAATCTAAATTCCTTAACATTTCTATTGCATAAAAAAGTTAAAAAGGGTTCCAAAAATTGATGCATCTAAGAGATGTGTAGTACTAGGATGCAACCCTTGAACCAATTTCTCTTCAGACATATATAATTGCAGATTATCTGTTCTGTTGCTTGGGGTTGTGAGAATAGAAAGGTTTATTAAAAGCTTCAGAGGAATAATATTTCAATGTTTAACAGTGTAAAACAAAGGTTTTGATTTGGTATGTTAAGGCTCAAGAGAGCAACAGCATATATGAAATTTCAACCCAGCACTCAACTGGTAAAAATGAAATCTTCCAAAGAGGGGATTCATAGGGCAAGCTTTTTAGTAGCATTCTCATAGTACAGTACCATAAGACCACACATGTTACACAGTCTCCGATATATAATATAAAATTTAACATAAACTTTGGTCAAATAATTAGCCTGAATAAATACATAGCATTCAAAGTTGAGCATCAAAGATTATAAATCGGGAACTTTAAAAATCATTTGATTTTCTTGATTTTTTAAAAAAAATAAATTTAGGTTAAGTTTTTTTTTTTTTAATGTTTAATTAATATTCTTTTGATTATTTAGAACAAACTTAATATTTCAATTATGCTTTTCTATTATTCGAATGATTTAGGTCATTATGGTATTAATATTTTTTTTTGTATTTTTTTTTATAATGGTACAATTGTACATTACTTTACAAATATTATACTATTATTTTTTTATCGGAGAAAATTGTTCTTACATCATTATTGTCCATATTACAACTAAAATTAAATCTCAGTCATATACGCAGCAATGCAAATCTAAAGTTTCCTACACCATAATCTCATTGCATGATGAATTTCTCTATGCTGCCACCAGTAACCTAATGGCACATGACACACTACCAACAAAAAAAATAAAAAAGAAAGGACATGTACTGAAGATGAAAACAATGACAATGCTACCCAAAAGAGAATTACTAATAATTAGAGAAATTTAAACTAAAAATAGTATTTATTTAGACTATCGCTTTAAGACTAAGTATTTAGACTAGAGTTACTACAAAGTTGCAAACATTTATTTTAGTGACAATTATAATCAATCCCTCATATATTATCTTCAATTTATATACTTTAAATTACCGATTTAAATAAACAAATTCAACATTTAATTACCTATGCATAAACATCTCCTATATAATATTGCATTGATATACTTTGAAATACTTATTTAAAAATAATCATTGGGCATTATCTCAATTGCACAAAGCGCGTAAAAAAACTAGTATATTTATAAGTTCGAACCCCAAATCTAAAAATCATTAAGTGTGAATGAAGTTATACCATTCATCTATGTCCCTTTTTTGTTACTTTATATATATATATATATATATATATATATATATATATATATATATATATATATATACACACACACACACACACACATATACATATACATATACATAGGGTTGAGTTCACATGAGGACCACAATATATAGAGGACTGTGCAGGACAATTTAATACACAATGGCACACAAGAATACATGTAAAGTGTAAACATAAGATTTCGAACTCAGGCTCTATTAATTAACAAACCTATGCACACGACATACAAACTGTGGCACATGACTACTTTAGGCCAGGCACACGACATACAGACTAATGGCACACGACTGCACCAGTCCGCACAGTCCTCTTATAATATAATGGTCCTCATTTGACCTCAACTCTATAATATTTTGGTAAAAAATATCCCTACCATTATCTTTTCCAACTATTGTTATCATGCAAATGTATCCATCGTATATTTTCTAATCTTCTTCAATGGTAATAATATATAGACATTATATATTGGTGTACTAGCTATATAAGTTATTTCCTAAAATATAAATATCAAATTTATAAAAATTATTTACATTATTAGTGATGGGGATATGGATCCAAGGGGGTCCATTTTATTAGGAAAGTATTTACCCAAGTGGGGGTGGTGAAGGAAGGAGGTTGGCCTAGGTCTTGTTGTGCTAGGAAGACAAGCATGCATGGTGACCTAAAAAGGCACAAAGGAGGAGAGAGGAGTTGACAGGGAAGAGTCGACGAGGCGTGGCGGCGCAAGTGAAGGCAGGGAGCCAGCAGAACGCTAGAGTACAATGGGTCAACGGCGCAAGTGAAGGCAAAGAGCCAGCAGAACGCTAGAGTAAAATGGGTCAAGGATGCTGCCAGCAAGGGTTGAACCCAGGACCTCCAGCACAGTTGGCACGTCTCAACCCACCAGACCACACCACCTCTTGTGTAGCAAGGAGCTCAAGCACAGCTGGCATGCCTCAACCCACCATACCACACCACCTCTTGTGTACCAAGGAGCTCCAGCACAGCTAGCGCGCAACCCACTAGACCACACCACCTCTTGTGTACCAAGGAGCTACACCATATATTGGTTCCTATATTTTCGGGCTGGCAGCATTAACCACCGGCCATGACTGGCGATTGGCCGACGGCGTGGCCCGCCGACCACCTCAGGCCATGGCATAGCCAGCGGGGGTGTTGCGCCCCCGAGCATGGCACGACAGAGGGGGGAGGGGGGCATAGTATTGTAGGTATGTGCGTACATGGATGGGGTAGTAATCGATCCTTCCGGCTTGCGCATGGCTAGCAATGTTGGCCCATCGGATTCCTCATGACATGGCGTGACTAGTGAGGACCATGCAACCCCCCTCCCCCCGCCCTCACTGGCTGGGGGTGGTAATGAGGGGTAGAGAGGGATGGTAGAAAAGGTGGGTAAGAAGCTGGAGACGTGGGTGAAGGCACGAGGTATGCATGGACACGTGAAGGATGGATATGGAATACTAGTCGATGTCGTACACTTGTCAACAATCCAGAAGGCCCTCTACACTATATAAGGCAACATTCTCTCCCTTTAAGACATCATCATTTAAGCATTATAGACACTCTGGTCTAGTGGTCTTTGGTCTAGGGTTCGATTCTTGTCAGTAGTTTCTTTGGGTCTTGGTTTTCCATTCTAAGCCTATACCTCAGGCTTTGTACGTACTATTTTTTGGCCTAGCGCCCTGGGTAATGAAGCTACTATTTTCTTACCACCCGTTCTATATTCTCTGTACCCAATTTATGGTGGACCCTGTCCCAATAAAACCATCAATTATTATTATTATTATTATTATTATTATTATTATTATTATTATTATTATTATTATTATTGTTGTTGTTGTTGTTGTTGTTGTTGTTGTTGTTGTTGTTGTTGTTATTATTATTATTATATATATATATATATATATATATATATATATATATATATATATATATATATATATGGAGTATCATTTATATATTTGTCTAGACAAACATATCTTTATTAGAAATACATTTAGATAAAATATATATATGTATAGAAATAATAATTAAACCTTCTTAATATAATCATAAAAACTAAGTTAATAATAAATCATTTTAATATAATATAGATTATGTGATTTATTATTTTTAAAATCTAATCTATATATATATATATATATATATATATATATATATATATATATATATATATATATATATATATATATATAAAAGTAAAATCCTCCTTCCCAAATTTTCCTCCCAAAATTGAGGGACATTTGTGTAATTTCAAAATTTAATTAATTAAAAAAATTATATACAAATCATATAAGAATACAGAAAATGAATATTTAATTATGGTCAAAATTATGGTAGCAATATTATGGTAGACTGATTTTATTACGGTCAAAATTATGGTAGCAATAATATGGTAAGAGTGTAATATACAGTCTCTTTTATTCTTTCCTTTTGAATCAGTATTTTCTACCTATAAATACAAGGCTTCTTCAATCAAAGAATTTCATACTCATCTCTCTGCTTTCTTTTTGTATGAATTTTCTACATTTTTCTAACCTTATTCTCATGTACTTCAATATGTTTTGCAGTTTATATCGTCTGGTATGAGCTTGAAGATACTTAAGGAGACTCTGCTTCAACAAAAGGAAATTGAGGAAGAAGAGACTTGGTAACAGAACCCTAATGGTTTAGTTTTTATGAAAGATTATAGAGATGCGGTCGAGGATGATAATGACGGTAATTTTGATAATTTTGTAAGATTTTATGAAACTTAGAGTTAGTATGTTGACTTCGAGGTTTGTAAATGCCATTCAAGTTTCTATGTTTTTTTAACAAGCAGAGTTAATTTTACAACACTTTTTTAATTAATTAATTAATTAATATATATATATATATATATATATATATATATATATATATATATATATATATATATATATATATATATATATATATATATATCACAACCTGAGTAGAGTGTTTGTTTAACCTATCAAAAATCTCGCTATATTTGATTTTTTCTAAATTTTTGTAAAACACAAAAATAATTATTTTTAAAAAGAAAAAATAAATAACAAATACAATTTCAGATTGTGTTACTCCATTCACATATTAGTATATATAAAAAAAAAGTAATAATTTTCCAGTGAACAATGGAACAATCATTGTTATCCCATGTTGGCAGTGGCACAATCAGTAATAATTTGCCAGTGAACATGTTACCCCATGTTGGCAGTGGCACAATCATAAGGATCAAAGGGAACAATTGAAGACCCAGAAATCTAGACATCATTGATGTACCAAACAGTGATGAGAGACTCAGAAATAGGAATATCATTATAAATGAAAACGGAGATTTTCTTGACAACCGAGTTTAGTTTAAGGAGAAGTTTACTCTTGAGTACAAATGTCTCCTCAATGGATTGTGTATGGTCATATATATAGAGAGTATTTATACACCATGAATGAGTTCAAAATGACACAATATTGAACTTATAAAATGACAAGAGATCTCAAGAGAAGTAAAACTTTAAAATTTTCAATTAATACAAAAAATGTTATAATCCCCGAAAATATATATCTTTAAAATTTAGACAAAAATTAAAAATGAAATCATAAACAATTTTAATAATTGACTATTTCAATGGTATGTTTCTTGAAAAATGATGGGCATGACCAAACTCACTCATCATGAAATATAGTAATTAATATAGTAATTAAAGAATTACCATTTGTATGCTGACATTTTCCCCCGTATATTACCATTTAAATTACAAAATGCCATTCAAATGTTTGATACCAAAAAAATACTATATAAACATGAAATATGCATATATGGTAAATATGCAAAATATATACGAATGTTTGATGCCAAACGATGCGTTAAGCTCCTAAGATCCATGAAAGCTTTTAGGAAGATCCTTCCATAAGCCTAAATGGCTAAATGTACGAATAAGAAAAATGTTGCATATTTTTCAAAAAAAAGAAATTAAAAAAATGTTGCATTGGAACAAAATGGTTAAGTTTATTATATTTCTATCTACATACAAATATATATATATATATATATATATATATATATATATATATATATATATATATATATTATGGTAATTTTATGGTAATGTATTTAAATATTGGAAAAGGACAAATGTTATAATTAATGAAATTATTATGGTAATTGCTACAATATATATTATTCTCATAATTTTTCTTTCCTTCTTTTGTGTTATTATTATGGTAATTTTATGATAATGTATTTAAATATTGGGAAAGGACAAATGTTATAATTAATGAAATTATTATGGTAATTGTCATAATATTTG
The DNA here is from genome assembly GCF_001879475.1 of Ipomoea nil. Taxonomy (NCBI): domain Eukaryota; kingdom Viridiplantae; phylum Streptophyta; class Magnoliopsida; order Solanales; family Convolvulaceae; genus Ipomoea; species Ipomoea nil. Next base: position 2,743,248 of record NW_017617714.1, on the reverse strand, counting down.
GTAATTATAATTAATATAATTAATGAAACTTAGAAATATATGATTTCTTCCGTAGAAATATTTGTGACAATTTCAGTAAATTATAATCAATAAAATATGAAATATAATTAAAGAAATAAAATTATAAAATTAACAAAACATGAATATTTATAATTTTAAAATGTACATATATACACTTTTTAAATTTCTAAATATAAATTTTTAAGTATAAATCTATCAATATAAATTATAATTAATGAAATTATATTATAGAATTTTCTTATATACATATTAATAAATATTATGTGTATATACAAAGTATTATACAATAATATAATGATATGCGTCCGATTAGAGTTTTTATTTATTGATACAAAATTTAGAATTTACATTTTTTATTGATTTCTAAGTACAATTCTTTTAGTTATTATTATTCATATTTTTAGAATTATAATATATATATGAAATACAATTTGGAATAAATCAACTTAATTATATGAATTTTATCTATAAATTTATCTAAATATGCACATGATTAGAGATTATATTAACCATACAAAATTTAAATTATAATTTTGTATGTTATGAAAATAGATACTTGACCAAATATATAAAAGTCCAACTATATTATTATATTGTACATTTTAACATCTTTTTATTTTTTCTATTTTTATTTTAAATTCATAATAACAAAAAAAAAAATTCCGCGCAATGCACGGGCAAAACACTATATTTTAAAAAATACAATTTAATAAATATCATAAATTAATTAGTACAATATCATAAATAAATAAATAGAATAAAAAATTAAAAAAATAAAAAAAAAAAAAAACAAAAAAAAACAAAATAGAATATCAGCCCCTGGCTGTCCGGCGAGGACAGCGGGTGGCTGATATTCTTTTTTTTTTTTTTTTTAAATTTTGTATTCTATTTATTTATTTATTTTTAATAATTAGATAGGCAACCTGCTAGCAACTTGTAAAAAATGTCAATCAAACAAATTTAGCTGGTAGATGGGCCTATTTGACACTTAGTTTAGTTCGTGGTGGGAATTGAGCACTTCGCAGTAGTAGATGAGTCTATTTGACACTTGTGCCTTAAAAAAATTAAATATGTGAACCAATGATTTCAAAATGAAATTAATATACAGTTACAAATAAATATAGCATGATTAGATTTACTTTAATTAATATTAATTTTCTTAGTGAAATGACTTTTCTTTATCAGTTTTTTATGAGAGGCTAAGTGAGTGTTTGGATTGCTGAAAAATATTTTAAAATAAAAATATAATTTTAAAATATTTTTAACCACTCATAACATGTGTAAATGTTATATTTTTTTAAAAATACAATTCGATAAATATCATAATTTCTGTTTATAATAATTAAAGAAAAAAATAAATAATTCAAAGATGTGAACCAATGATTTCAAAATGAAATTAATATACAGTTACAAATAAATATAATATGATTAGATTTACTTTAATTAGTTTTAATTTTTTTAATGAAATGACTTTTATTTTTCAATTTTTTATTAGAAACTGAAGGAGTGTTTGAGTTGCTGGAAAATATTTTAAAAATACAAATACTTACTAATAAAAAATAATTTTAAAATATTTTTTTAATCCCTAAACATGAGAATATTTTATATTTTAAAAAATATAATTTGATAAATATCTTAAATTAATTAATGCAATATCATTTATGTTTACAACGAGAGTAATTAAAGAAAAAATAAATAATTCAAATATGTGAATCAATGATTTCAAAATGAAATTAATATACAATTACAAAGAAATATAACATGATTAGATTTAGTTTAATTAGTTTTAATTTCCTTAATAAATGACTTTAATAAAAGTAAAATCCTCCTTTACAACATTTCAGCCCAAATTAATATGAATATTAATTAATTAGTAAAAAATTAATAAAGCTTAATTGGTAACAAAATTTTATATGAAATTAACTAATATTTAATGAATTGTTACTACAGATTAAAGTCAATGTGTACATAAAAATTGAAAATGGTTACCAAATTCTGAGAACATTCAAATTATTATAATTGTGAAAATAATGGATACAAATAATGCGTAACAAATGAGAAAATTCGTTTAAAATTCTGCGTAATTTTATAAAGAAATAATAATTTATTAATTATTATTTACACCAATTTGTACTATTAATAAAAGTCAAATCCCCATCTTCAACATTTCCGTCCAAATTAATATGAATATTAATTAATTGGTAAAAAAAAATCAATAAAGCTTAATTGGTAACAAAATTTTATATGAAAATTAACTAATATCTAATGAATTTTTATCACAAATTAAAGTTAATATGTACTTAAAAATGGAAAATGGTTATCAAATTCAGAGAATAATTAAACCATTATAATTGTGAGAATAACATAAACAAATTCTGCGTAATAAATGAGAAAATCCATTTGAAATTCTATGTAATTTTATAAGGAAATAATAATTTATTAATTATTATTTACACCAATTTATATCTATACTATTAATAAAAGTAAAATCTTCAATTAAAATGTCTTTCGCCCTTCTGATACGAAATTACCCTTCAAGTTCTAACGAAAACAATTAACGTTGATGTTCGCATATGCCATGACTATCAACAAATTAAAGTTAGGGTCAAACACTAACTCATGTTGATTTATTACTGAAAAAAACCAGTCTTTAATCACGGTTAATTGTATGTGATTTTTTTCCGAGTCACCCATCCTGATGGTCTGATTGTTTTAACACTCGACAAGGATGGATAAAATTCCGTTACTACTACCAATGTCATCTACAAAGAGATTTTCAATAATGTATAATTCAAGCCATTGATATTATGTTTTATATATATATATATATATATATATATATATATATATATATATATATATATATATATATATATATATATATATATATATATACAAAGATGACAAAATTGCTATATATCTACATAGAAAATATAACTTTTGTATAAATAATTTCTATAACTGAGTTGTCAGACAACGAGCTAATTAGCCCAATTAATACAAATTATAAACACTGATATATAAAATCTCTAGAGTTGCAGCAACGAATGTGTATATCTACACGTTAGCTTCTTTCAAAAAAAAAAAATCTATACGTTAGCTATTAATTGAGAAATTATTTACTTGAATTCAAGCATTGATAACATCAAAAAACATAATCGGTGCAACTCAATTCTTCAATTATATTATATAATATTCGCTGTTATAATTTATACATTTATATATCAATCTAAATATTTTTAAAACATTATAACCAATTAATTCCGTGCAACGCACGGGCGCAAATACTAGTTATTTTAATATAATCGTAATTTTAACATTAAGAATCAATGTTGACTATTTATTTTTGTACATCATGTATATAAATGCTAGTATGTATATATATAAATTAAATGGCATGAGCAAAATTTTTATCCCAAAAAGTTGAATCCCCAACCTAAAGTCTCATGTCCCGGCTTGATAGAGCATGTGGAGATGAGGTAAATCATGCATACGCAAAGAAATTCTTTTGAGTATTGACGGCAATTATGAAATATCTTAAGGAAATAAGTATATGGAAAATTCTTAGGAAATAGTGATCTATGGTTTTTCTTGTGTTATGTATATGCAATGTCGTCCTATTTATTTGTACATCATTGATTTGGTGGTAATTCGAGGAAACTATTGGTGGCAATTCTAGGAAACTATTGAAAGGAACTTGTGAATAAAAAACAAGGTAATCAATTACATAAATGTTAACATTGTGTGTTCGTAGTATAAAAATTGTGAATTTTTAAAAGGTAAATTGTGAACATTTAGTATGTAAATTGTGAACATTTGGACACGGATCCATAGGATAATTTGTTGAACCTTGAGTGTAATTAAAATAATACTTTAGCATTACTATAATTATGAAATTAAACTGTGGTAGAATTAAAATAATACATTGATATTGCTATAATGAAATTAGTATGCGTGAAAAATGAAACAAAAAAAATAAAACAAATTAGTATGGACTATGGAGAGACGAATTGCATAAGTCAATATTTCAGCATACAATTGGAAAATGACCAAAAAAAAAAAAAGAAAAAAAAAAGCTTTCTAAGAGAAGCCCAAAATTTGGTCTGAAATTGGGTAGGGGCTGCACAGACGCAAGCACCCTCTATCATAAATTATGACGTAGGCTCCACCAATAAAGCAAATCTTAGATTAAATTATGACGTAGGCTCCACCAATAAAGCAAAAGATTAACACCCTTCCAAAGTGCAATGGATGCCATCAACCTAGGCCATGAGCCTTATTGATCACCCATTGACCCCATCCAGGTAAGTATGAATCTCAATAGCATTCGGCTCATTTTTATAACTCACCACTTCTGTTCCTCCTTTGTATTCTGGCAATGTGGGAATCTCTCTTTTTTTTTTTTTTTTTTTAAACAATGTGGAAATCTCTCTTTAAGTCTGTGCTCCTTTCTTTTGCTGCTGCATTAACAAAACCTAAACTTAAGCGATGTATAGTAATAGAATACCCTTAAACGAACTTCTCTTTATACATAATTGCACATCATATTTATGCATGTCCATTCTGTTGCTTGGGGTTGTGAAAATGGAAGGGTTGATTCTAAAACTGTTTTTATCTCATAAATTTTGACATTTATTAAGATGATGTAGAAGTATGTATGAAAAATATTTTTTTTTTAAAAAAAGTCTTTTTAAAATTTATTTATTATTTATTTTATTCTGTAATTATTATCTTATAATAATATGATGCCACGAGTATATTACAAAAATAATAGCCTAAGCTTCCATGGATTATGACATTATGTAGCTGCATAATTTAAATTCCAATTCCAATCTAAAAAAAACCAAAAGTTCAGACCAAAAAAGAAATTAATACAGAAGCCATAATGAATAAGTTCGAGTGTAAGTGTTGAACAAATGGAGAGTGGGAAAGCCTGAAATCCACTAAAGAATTGGGCCAGCAAAGATTGGTGTTAATAAAAAAAGGACAAAACTTTGGCATAAAATTGGGTAGGGGCCGCGCGAACGCAGGCCCCCCTCTATCACAAATTATGACGTAGGCTCCACCATTAAGGTAGACCTTAGGTTAACACCCTTCCAAAGTGCAATGGAAGTCATCAACCTAGGCCATGGGCCTTGTTGATCGCCCATTGACCCCGTCCAGGTAAGTATGTTGCCCAATAGCACTTGGCCCTAATTTATAACCCACCACTCCTCTCCCCCTTTTCTGTTCTGCCGATGTGGGAAACTCATATGTAAACTGCTTCTTCTTCTGCTTTTTTCTTCTTATTCGTTTCTTCCTTTTGTGTCTTTTCTTTTGCTGCTTTTCTTACTCAGATTACGAAATCTAAATTCCTTAACATTTCTATTGCATAAAAAAGTTAAAAAGGGTTCCAAAAATTGATGCATCTTATTAAGAGATGTATAGTACTAGGATGGAACTCTTGAACCTATTTCTCTTCAGACATATATAATTGCAGATTATCTGTTCTGTTGCTTGGGGTTGTGAGAATAGAAAGGTTTATTCAAAGCTTCAGAAGAATAATCTTTCAATATTTAACAGTGTAAAACTATCTCAAAAAAAAAAAAAAAAAGGTGTAAAACTCAGGTTTTGATTTGGCATGTTAAGGCTCAAGAGAGCAACAGCATATATGAAATTTCAACCCAGCATTCAACTGGTAAAAATGAAATCTTCCAAAGAGGGGATTCATAGGACAAGCTTTTTAGTGGCATTCTCATAGTACAGTACCATAAAACCACACATGTTACACAGTCATAAACAGTTTCCTCCAACACATAATTGTTACATGGAGTAATAAGCAATTATTGAGCACACAATTTCAGTATAGATATAGACCATGTTTGGTAAATGACTATTAGCTGATAACGATTAGCGAAATCTGAGGCTTCTCTTTAAACAATGATTTTTTTAAAAAAATTTAAGTATTAAAGATGTTTTGGGCAAATAAATATAATATTATGTCATAAATAATTACAACATTTGTTACCATGTTTGTTGTTATAACAAAATAATTTATTTGTAACCAAATTTTTTTGCCATTGATAATTATTTTTGCGTCAAGAACAATTCTCGCAAATAAGTATAATTATGGTTCATACAGCACTACTGTGTGGACCATGATCCACTATATTATAACAATTGAGTTGGGTGTATGATGTAATAAGAGAAAATGTCACTTTTGATCATATGACTATTGATTATTTTTAATTTCGATCCATGAGTCTAAAAATTATCAATTTCAATCCAAAATTATTCAATTTTTGTAAATTTTAGTCCATCCAGTTAATTTGCTAGAGAGAAATTGCTAGAAAATTTTAATTATGTTATTAGTGTTGAAATCATAAGTGAAAATATGTCTTTCAAATTAATGCAAAAGGGGAATTTCAATTTCACAATTGCTAACCCTAACTTTATGAAGGAAGAAAGAAGATGGAAAGACATTGCCCCTTCAAACAGGGTAATGCACAAGCCAGAACATATAATAATACTCAAAAATATTCCACCCAACCTGAAATGACGAACCCTTGATTGAACAAAAATAATAATGGGCATAAGTCAGCCAAAAATATTGGCCTAGTTGAGATGGAGTACATGCTTCAATTTGGTATCGCATATAGTTATTAATGTGCAATCTAAGTATCAGCTTAGGCTTTTAGTTGAGATGGAGCACATACTTCAATTCCACTTCTCACTGATAATTTGGTCAGATAGTCTGAAATTGACAAAAATTAAATAGATGTGAATTAAAATGGATAACTTTTAAACTCGTGGAGCAAAATTAAAAATACCTCATTAATTATAGGACTAAAAGTGATATTATTTTCATGCGATAATAATGACTTAACAAGGCATGCATAAAAGTATTTTATGTAGTTAGGGAAACACTCTTTAATCTTCCATCTTTAAAAATGGTTAGATTTTAAATTTACTGATTTTAACTCTAAATGTCAAGCACCTTATGTTTAAATGACATTAGTAACTCTCTCATATGGAAGGTCATGAGATTGAGCCTCAGTGGAGCGGTGTTGACTCTTTGTGCTTCAACAGATTGAGAAAGTATAGATAGATGAACAGATACTACAATGTAATAGAGTCAGTAACTTTTAAAAACTTTAAATAATAATTTTTTAAAACTACCATCTAATATATTTGTAGTATCTTTTCAACGACATAATAATTAAAAAAGAATGTTGGTGTATTCCGATTCTCTTAAACAACAAAGGTTTCCTGAAATAATATAATAGGTTCAATTACTATAATCAAGTACAAAAATATTTGGGAGAAGAAGTACCAAAATATTCATTTAAGAGGACATAAATGTATGTATACTAATAATATTGTAATTTTATAGTATGATTCATTAAGTGCCAAAATATCATTCTATTAGGCAGTTGCTGCCGACAAATAATCATTGTATTATGATTGAAAGATTTCTTAGTTGTTAATAGATTTTAATTTGTGAAGTAAAGGAGTACATTCACAACTTTAAAACTAATTGAAGATATTTTGTGAAGTAAACGATTCATTCACAACTTTCAATACTTGAAGATATTTTGATCATATTTTTTAAATTTGAGGTAAAATTATTATATATTTTTCATATATTTTTGGTTAGATGGTTGGTTTGTTTGTTTTTGTCATTTGATTTTTTATTTTTGATTTTGATTTTGTTTTGTTTTGTTTTTTGGTTTTTTTTTAAAGGGTGCAATGTTTGAATCTGGACCAAAAAAAATAGAATATGGTCCTTATTTATGCTTCCACTCAGCGTTAGTCTATTATCCATTACAAATAAAGCATTCGTCAAATTTGTTGTGAAAATCATCGAATTGAATGCCCAATTTTCTGATTATCCAATTAAATTTGTTAGAATGGATAATGCTGGAGAATTCACATCGACAAATTCGATGATTATTGTATGGCTCTGCACTGGGCATCAAAGTGGAGCATCCGATACCTCATGTCCACACTTAGAACGGTCTAGCAGAATCTTTGATTAAGCGTATTAAATTGATTGCTAGACTATTGCTTCAAAAGTCCTGTTTACCAGCTACTTGTTGGGGACACACAGTATTACATGCTGTAAATCTAATACAATTCCGGCCCACTGCATATCATGATTATTCCCCTTTACAACTAGTATGAATGACAGAACCAGACATTTCCCACCAACGTATATTTGGTTCTACAGTCTATATCCCCATACCACCTACACATCGTACCTCTATGGGCCCACAACGAAAGCTAGGTATTTATATTGGTTATTAATATCCCTCTATTATTAAATACCTAGAGCCCATGACCGAGGACCAATTTAGTGCGAGGTACGCATAATGCATCTTTGATTAAAATCATTTCCCGGTATTAGGGGAGAGATAAGAGCCCACGGTTAATGAAATACCGAGAAATTGCATGGGACGAAAAAGATCTTCAATACTTAGACCCTCGCACTAGCCAAGCTGAACTGGAAGTTCAGAAGATAATTAATTTGCAAAATTTAGCAAATAACCTGCCAGATGTATTTAATGATTTAAGAAAAGTAACTACATTGCACACTCCTGTTGAAAATGCTCCAGCAAGAGTGTAAGTCCCCAAGGAACAAAATATACATACTGACTCCCCCCATCGCCAGAAGTGTGGGAGACCAGTAAGTGCAAAAGATATAAATCCGTGTAAAACTCGGATCAGTATAAGTTCTCAGTCACTCCACAAAGTCATTATCAACCGATTGGAACACTAGGGATGCGGAACATCTAGATCAAAATATTGTGGGAAATGACAATGATCTGGTTGATATAAATATAGAAATTGTCATACACTATGTTGATACATGAGAAACTTATAATAGAGATTCAACAGTCGTCGACGACACTTTTGCCTACGCGATTGCCTCTAAAGTATCACGTGATAATCTGGATCCAGAACTGAAATCAATAATAGAGTGTCGGAAGTGATCTGACTAGTTAAAATGGAAAGAGGCAATTAAGGCAAAGCTTAACTCGCTGAATAAAAGGAAAGTGTTTAGTCCCACCATACTTACCCCGAAAGATGTGTTCCCAGTAAGATCCAAGTGGGTGTTCGTACGGAGGAGGAATAAAAATAATGAGGTGGTTAGATATAAAGCAATATTAGTTGCTCAAGGGTTTACGTAGAGGCCCAAAATTGATTTTGAACATACATATTCTCCTGTTATTGATGACACATTGTTCCGCTATTTAATCTCACTGACAATAAAACTAAATTTAGATATGTAGTTGATGGATGTAGTGACCGCGTATCTATATGGGTCACTAGATGCTAATATATACATGAGAATACCTGAAGGCATTGAAACCCACATTGTGAGGGAGAAAAAGGACCGTAAAATTTATAGTATCAAACTTAAACAATCACTGTACAGTTTGAAGCAATCGGGTAGAATGTGGTATAACCGATTAAGTGAATTCCTCTTGAAGAAGGGATATGTAAACAATTAATGATATTTGTCATTGTATCTTTATTAAGAAGTTATCTGATGTTTTTTTTGAATTATCTCCATCTATGTAAATGACGTAAACATTGTTGGGACACACAAAGATCGTGTGGAAGCATGCATGTTCATGCTTAAAATTGGAATTTGAAATGAAAGACTTGGGGAAAACCAAGTTTTGTCTCGGCCTGCAGATCGAGCATCTCCTTGATGGAACTTTTATACACCAGTCAAATTATACAAATAAACTCTTGGATAAATTTTATATAGATAAGTCACATCCCCTCAGTAATCCGATGGTGGTTCGTTCTCTTGAAGTGGACAAAAACCCATTCAGGCCTAAAGGGGATGATGAGGATGTGCTAGGACCTGAAGTCCCATATTTAAGTGTTATTGGTGTTTTACTCTATCTAGCTAACTACACTAGACCATATATTGCTTTTGCAATAAATTTACTTGCTAGATTTAGTGCCTCCGATCCCCAACCTAGAGACATTGCAAGGGGATAAAGCATATCCTCATATATTTCCAAGGTACAAAAGATTTGGGTCTCTATTTTGAGAAAAACCAGGATACTACATTAGTACGTGGGTTATTCGGATGTTAGCTACATGTCAGATCCCCATAATACCAAATCTCATACTGGTGGAGGTACATCTATTTCGTGGAGATATGTCAAATAGACACTAGTTACTACCTCATCTAATCACTCAGAGATTATTGCCCTATATGAGGCTTCACGAGAGTGCGTATGGTTGAGGTCCCTGATATATCATATCAATAGCTCATGCGTTATAGGAAGCAAAGATGATATTCCCACTGTCCTATATGAGGACAATGCGGCATGTGTTACATAGATGAGCAATGGATATGTTAAAGGAAACCTTACAAAACACATTGCACCTAAGTTCTTTTATCCGCATGAACTCCAAAAGAGCGGCAAAATCCTTGTTCAGAAGGTTCACTCATGTGATAATCTGGCAGATTTGTTCACCAAGTCCCTACCTACATCCACTTTTGAAAAATATGTTCATAGAATTGGGATGCGTAGACTTGGGCGGTTGTTATCTTCAAGGGGAGCAACAACCTCTAGATGTTCTTGAGCAATTGGTCCAGAAGGCCATCATAATCCTGAAGATTAAGCCTTGAAGGCATTTGGTTGTACTCTTTTTTCCCTTAGTTAAGTTTTTCCCACTAGGTTTTCTTAATCTAAGATTTTTAACAAGGCAACCAGTGTAACACGGGACTCTACATACATCATGTACTCTTTACCTTGACTAGGTTTTCTCCCACAGGTTTTTCTAGCAAGGTTTTTAACCAGGACCGTTCCAATAAAAATTGGGGTCCTGTGCATCTTAATTTGGGCCCCTTTTTCAAGTAATTTCTATGTATAAATAATATTTGTTTAAAAAATTATTTACAAATTCAAAATATAAATATTGTATAAAAAATATATATCTAAAGTTTTATTTAAAAAGTGACATGCGCCATGCACATTTAGACACAAAATTATCCACCAAACTTTTGATATCAACTTCTTTCAAAATCCCATTTTCAATAGAGATTAAAGTTAATTTGATTTATCATTGTGACCAACATCATTTAAACAAATATCAGGATTTTTATTCTAACATTTTTATTATTTTCATTGTCACAATGATACCTATCATCGTTGTACAAACTATCATTTAAATTTTTCTCAATCTAACAATCATCTTGATCTTCTTTATGAATTGAAGATTAACATCTAACAATTTTCTTTGATATTATCTTTTTGCGCATCTATTTGAGTTTTTTTTTTTTTTTTTTTTTTTTTTTTTTTTTTTTTTTTTCTGTAATGAATTTTTCAAGAGTTTCCTTTTGAGATTGAGTTAGTTGATCAATTCTTCTTTTCTTTTTATGCTTTTCAAACCCAGATAAATTTTTTTAAAAGACATAATTATAAAATTGTAAAGAAAAAATAAAAATCTATTTCAAAACTCTATGAATAAATAATTAATCAAGAAACAAATTCTAAATATATTATTCTAAAATTAGAATTTTTAAGCTAAGTCATGTAAATAAAATAATACAATAAACAAGAATCATAAAATATTTAGTAGTAATTACCTGTTGTGGAATTGTTGTATGTTGCCCTTTGAGTGTTTGTGAATTGTGAAATTTGCAGTTTGTGTAAGATTACTCAACTCAAGCCACCTATTAACCTATACTATTATATTATATTTATACTAATAGAGGTAATAGGGTTGCCGCGTTGCACACTTGCGCAAATCCGTCGAAAGAAAAGCTTAGTTAACAATGTTAATTCAATTTTCTAAAGAACAAAACAATGCTAATTCAATTAGGAATTGGGAATCGCGAAAGGGATTAGGTAATATATATTAACAATGCTAATTCTATTGAAATAGGGAACCTTAATACCATTACTTACTACTTAGCGCACTGCCTATATACATAATTTTTTTTTTTTTTTTTAACATGGGGCCCCCAAAAAATTGGGGGCCCTGTGCAAAGGCCCTGGGCAGACATGCCTAGGGCCGACACGTACTGTTTTTTATGAGGCATGATCACAGAAAGATAATGTCTAAAGGAGTATTATGAAGTTTTATTTTGTGGCCATTATGCTTTAGTAGTTAGTTATCTTTCCTAGTTTATAGGGAAGCATATACATTGTACAATGTTATTATGTTGGCTGAATTAATGAGAATCTTCTCGTACATTCCCCTGAGCACTATCAGTTATTGTTTTACTTTTCTTTTTCCCTCTTTATTTGATTACTTTTGCGTTTGACCATCACCGAAGATTAACAAAAAGAAGAAATCCTTAATCTGTAACAAATTGAAGTTAATATTATTATATTGTAGTTATATGAGTATCATATAAAAATCTCAATTAGAGTTTTTTAATGATATTTTTTATATGTTAATTTTGTCTGTACATGCAAAATGAAAAATAGAAAAATAAATATAAATTTAAAAATTGGATTTAAATTAAAGTAAGAAGCAATAATTGATTAAAATGTAAATTCAAAATCTAAAAAAAAAAAAAAAATTCTCAACCACTAATTTTTCAACAAACCATAATATTTTATTATAAGTACAATAGATGCTGTGACTAAATAAGTATTTTTTATTAATTAAGTTCAATTTGTATTTTAATTACTAAGAATTAGTTAGTCATCATATATTTAAAGGATCGGAGTAGATATTAAATATCATGAAAATAATTACATTATTATTAGATATTGGATTAGATTTTAGTTTCTTATCCAATATTCAACAACCCACCTTTCCCCACGTCACATTAACTTAATGCACACACACAATATATTATATATATATACATAACAGAACAATTATTGATGGGATTAAGTAGCCATTTTTTTTTTTTTGAAAGCATTAAGTAGCCATTTGTTAGGTTAGAGAATTGTGTAGGAAATAGAAGTCAAAATGTCTGGTCTCATCATGGCCTTAACGCTGGATCACCTCTTCGACCACGACACGGCGTTAGCGGCGCTGGGACCGGAAAATTCAGGCGGCGTTAAGGTGGCGGCGGCGGAATTGGTTTCCGTGATGGCGTGCGACGGTGTTTGTACGGTGTGCATGGAGGGTTTCCGGTCAGGCGTCGGTGGAAAGCAAGTCCCGTGTGGCCACATGTTCCATGCGAATTGCATTCTCAAATGGCTCTCCCTCCATAATTCTTGCCCTCTTTGCCGCTCTCCGGTCTCCGTTTCCGATCACCGGAAAACTCCCTCTGTAAATTCTTTATGATCCAGTTTCGTCAAAGTTGGGAGATTCTGTAATAAAATTTGTTCGCAAATTCGTCGTTTCTTTCCGTCGGTAATTGTGACGGATTCTTCCCGTCAAAAATGTGATACGGTGCCGTTCTGTTTTGTTCCGTTCTCCTTTCTAGTTTCAATTGCAGATGACAAATTTTTGTTTATATTTCTGTTGAATCGATTGCTCACATACTTTCAATTTATTATTTGGAATATATATTAGCTATTACGTTTAGAAATGAATATTGCTATTTTTCTTCGTGAATTGACTCCCACCTCACTATAAAAGAATACGCGATTTAAAAGTCGTGACAGGAAGTAACATTGTGACTTGTAAGGGTTTGAATCTTACTAAAAACATGTATCAAAAAATAGTCTAAAAAATGTTGGAAAGGTCTCTGAATTGGATTTCTAATGCTCACATTAAGACAGGCATCCGATCAAAGGGCTGATTGGACGATTTGGGTTCCTATGAACTTAGAGATTAGTCCGGTTAAGTTGAGATCACTTAAGTTTAAAAAAATGAAATAATACAAAAATTAGGGGATCAGAAAGAGAAACATTACTCATTGTATATTAGAGGTTTTGACCATGACATACTCTAAAAAGAGAAACAATTTATTTAGAATAATTATACTTATTTTCTTATACTTTTTGGCATAGTAAATGGTAAATTAGGTTTGAGTATAGTTGTTTTTTTAGAGGTGGGTAAATCACCTTGACAAAGTCATTGGTATATATATGGAGTATATATTTTGCTGATAGCATTGATCACCATCTTATTTTTCAATAATTATATTAGGTTTCAATTAATTTAGAATTAAATTACTAATAAATTAAATATTCTTTTTCGCATAATAGTTCAACTAAGGAAAATATTTGATATATTATTAGTGATATAAGTGTTATATATTAATGATGAATAAAAATTCACCACCTCATTAAAAAAAATTCAATATTTAAACAGTTAGTGTATCAAATATTTTCTTTTTTTCCATTTAACTAAACATAATAGATATGATATTTTAGGTGAATACTTATGAATGCAGAAGTGTTAATTAATAATTGTTTAGTACAGTGTCCAAGGAAACCTTACCTTGTGTAGCGTGCAGGGAAACATATAGCAGAATACATACAATAGTTATTTCGTTCACCAGGATGCATGTACATGCCCATTCAATACATTCTTAATTGTTTCTTTTAATTTTTTTTCCCTTTTTTGTTTACTACAAATTAAATTAATGTATAAAAATTATGTGATTATGTCATTGAAAAGATATAATTAAGATATTTTAAAGTGCACTTATATTAAAATATTTTATTTATAAAGTAAATTTATTTATTTTTAAATGATATTGACTCTATTACACTATAGTATCTAAAAAAGTAAAAAAATAAATTTATAGGTACATAAATTCATTTTTTAGTGTAATTTCATGTATATTAAACGTTATTTTTATGAACATATAAAAATGACATTGTAACATATTACATAATGAATGAAAATAGATTTGATGAAATCGCAGTCTAGTGTTTATGTATATTAATGTTTAATTTTATGATTATATAGAAAAAATATTATATATATATATATATATATATATATATATATATATATATATATATATATATATATATATATATATATATATAGAATAAAGTTCAAATGCGGTGGGGTCTTCCCGTGCGGCGGAATTCCAGAATACACCAACAGTGTTAACAATATGCACCAACAGTGTAATAAAAGCACACCACAATGAAATGCAATAAAACATCACAAAATACACAACAGACTCAAAAAATACACCTATAACTCACCACCCCCAATGGTGTATTTCCGAATAGTGTATGATGTTTTTACTCACACCCAATGGTGTGTGTTTGGTGATGCAGGGCTCTGTTTACTCTGTTTTGTGTGGTGTATTTTCCTAACGTTGATGGTGCATATTTGTTGAACTATTGGTGTTGTCGCACCGTAAGAAATCGCCGCACCGTAAGACACTGCCGCACCTGAACTCGCCTATATATATATATATATATATATATATATATATATATATATATATATATATATATATATATATATATATATATATATATATATTAGGTATATCCAGGGTTCCCACCGTCGTACATAGTGATCCCCTCGAAGAATTATAGACACCTCTTTTGGGTGGGACAACGGGCCTGGAGAACAAATATTATATATAAACATATTACATTGTGAGTATTATTAAACGTGATGTACATGTAATATAACTTCATGTATATTAAGCTTTATTTTCGTGAACATATAGAAGGAATATAATATTATGAACCTACTATAGAGTGAATGGAAATAGATGTGATTTACCTATAGTTTACTGTTTATGTACATTAAGTTTTAGATTTATGATCATATAGAACATATATTATGGAGATATTGCATCATAAATGTTATTAAACATGATGCTTGCATCTGTAGTGTAATGTCTATGAACATTAAACTTTGTTTTTATGAACATATAGAATGAATGTTACGAACCTAACCTATGACAATAGAGTGATTGAAAATACATATGGTGTACAGGGACGGAGCCAGGAATTCTGTTGGGGGGGGGGGGGGGGGGGGGTGAAATAGGGACGGATTCAGAAAATTTTTCCAGTATAGGCAAAATATTAAAATCAAAAAGACATTTAAATAAATAAATAAATAAATTACCGAAGAAATATATGTGTAAATATTATTGGATATGGACGAAAAATAAAACATATCAAAACTTTATAAAAATATTCATAACAAAATATAAAACATAATTAATTTGATAAAATAATTTGAATATATATGTATGTGTGTGTATTAAATATTAAAAAAGCTATTAAAACTGTTAAAATCATTGGGAAGGAGCCAAAAAAATTGTAAAATTATTGATATAACTAAACACATGCTCTACCAACTAATCTAAATCATTTTTTTTTATAGCCAATCAACAGTTTTTTTATTCTAATACTCAAACATGTACTATATATACATATATACATACACATATTATATATGGGGTAGGGGTGGGGTTTGGGGGGCAGCTGACCCCCCTGCCCCCCCCCCCCCCTCCCCTGGCTCCGTCCATGATGGTGTACATTTATTTTAGTGTATGTTTATGTACATTAAGCTTTAAGTTTATGAACATAGTATATGATAATATTATTAAAAAGGAAAAATGACCAAATCGATCCCCTAAGTAAAAAAAAAAAAGAAAAAAAACTTTGTTTAGGTGCTCTAAACCAATTGTTATACCATGAGCCAGGGTTCATATTGCATTGTGAAACTTGATACAAAAATACTGTACCTTTAATTAACACATTTTGTACCTACAGTTAACAATTTCTGATATGAATGCTATATGTATAGAAACTATGAACTGCAGAGGTACATAATGTGTCAACTATAGATACAGAATTTAACTTGATAATTGCTGACACATAATATGATAGCTTTAGGTGCAGAAACTATCACATGCAAATACAGAATATATCAACTATAAATACAGAATTTGAAGGTTATTTTTAGACCAGAGTCTACAATACAAGGTAGACCCTGGTCCATGGTATAATTTGCCACTCTAAACTCACTAAATAATTCAATTGAGTCCAATTTTTCCTACCATAGTTGGTAAGTGATGATATGTTGACAACGTGGTATTTCTTTTCCCATCTATCCTACATGGAGCTTAAAAAACACACAAACTATGAGAAGTTGTGTGGCTTCCACTCCCACCAAGGATACTCCAACGCTACTCAGGCAATTTCGAGAATTCGACAATCAATTGTGACGCCAAATTTCAACCATATTCAAGCAATTCATTGTACCATAAACTCCCATCCTACTCAATGAATTGGATCGGAGGAAACTCCAGTCTAGTCCAAATTTCAAACTGTTGACGTACTCCAACCCTATTTACTCCGAATTGATGGTATTCCGGATGGCGATTAGGAAGAAGGTGTCCAGGCTTTGAGTGAAAACAAGTAAGAATCTTTTTTACAATGTCGTGCATCAATAGAATTTTGGTTTGCTAATATTTAAGTTATTGTTGTTTGGTTTGCTAATTTTTGTTGGCTATTAGTTTTTTGTTTGGAATTTCCTTCATGTCATTGAGTAGGGTTGGAGTTTCTGGTGAATTGCTTGAATAGGGTTGAAATTTGGTCTCAAAGTTGATTGTCGAATTGTGGAAATTGCCTGAGTAGGGTTGGAGTATCCTTGGTGGAAGCCACACAGTGACACAACTTCTCATAGTTTTTGTTTTTTATTTTTCTTTTAAGCTACACATAGGATAGATGGAGAAAATAAATATTACGTGGTCAACATGTCAGCACTTATTAGTTAGAGTGATAAAAATTAAATTGAACTCAATTAAATTATTTAGTCAGTTTAAAGCAGGGGCAGAGCTACACCTTGGGTAGGCCGTAGGGCCCCCTGCCCCCTTCCCCCACACCCTCACCCCATTTCTGAATAGATATATATGTATATATTATTATAATATGGATAAATTACAATTTTGGCCTCTCTTAGTTTTTTTTTTTAAATAAATAAAATCTATTATGTATATATTAAATGAATTCCAAATATATATATTAAAGTTCAAATTCATTAAGTGAAAGTAAATTCACAATTTTTCTTTATTAATTAGCTTATTTCTTTTGTCACGATTTTAATAATGAAGGGCATTGTATATCTAATTTAATTTTATTACTCTCTAAATTTGAGGCATATATGTTTTAGTTTTATTAGTTGATTAGTAAATTGATAACTTATGGTGTGTTTTTATTATTTATTTACACTGTTAGGATATAAATTTGCTAGATTTATTAGGACTCTGTATTTGAGTCTGTTTAGAACTTCTTATCCTTGTCACACTGTGACTCTCTTTTGTATATATTCACATCATCTGATCTCATTGTAATCATGTTCAGTTAATACAATACAATCAGTTCTCATCTGGTATCAGTTAGCTAGGGTTCCAAAAAAAAAAAAAACACAATTCGGTGATCCCCACAACAGTTCATCCCTCTGATCTCCGAAACTTCGTCCATGATCTCTTCAAAGAAGTCGTCTTCGCCGCCGTCCAGCTTAGGATTCATGGGCTGTGGTAATCCGCATCAAGCTCAGCAGCATGGCAGACGTGGTTATGATGATCCATGTCAAATTTGTAAACGTTTTGGTCACACGGGGGTTAATTGTTTTTGGCGCTATGATGATCCTTGTCAAATTTGTAAACGTTTTGGTCACACGGGAGTCAATTGTTTTTGGCGCTATGATGATCCATGTCAAATTTGTAAACGTTTTGGTCACACGGGAGCCAATTGTTTTTGGCGCTATAATGATCCGTGTCAAATTTGTAAAAGTTTCGGTTACATGAGAATCAACTGTTTTCGGCGATATTCAGGGGCTCCGGGTTCTCAGGCTAATTTGGTGTTTCAGAATGGTTTAGTTGCTAAAATCTCGTCAAGTTCTCATACTTGGGTTCTGGACACTGGAGCCACAAATCATGCAACTCCAAACATCGCTGCCCTTTCTACATCGGAGAAGTACACTGGTAATGACACTTTACGTGTCGGTGACGGTATGGGTTTATCTATTAGTCATGTTGGCCATGCCTCTTTTAATACCCCTTCTAGATCATTTACATTGTCTGATATACTTCACGTTCCACGTTTGTCTAATTCTTTATTATCTGTTAAGAAGTTTGCATCCGATAATAAAGTCTTTTTTTGAGTTTCACCCCTCCTTTTTTGTTGTGAAGGATATCAATACCAAGGAAATACTTCTTCGGGGCAATAGTTCGGGGGGACTATACACACTTTCATTACCTAGTTCGTCTCCGTCAGCGTTTCTTTCCGCTCGTGCCTCGGCTTCCACTTGGCACAATCGTCTGGGTTACCCTCATAACCGTGTTCTTAGCCTACTTCGTTCTTGTTTGGTTAGTGGGTCTCGTGATAATATTCGTTGTCATAATTCTTTATGCAATGCGTGTCAATTAGGCAAATCTGCCTGTTTTCCCCTCCCTCGTGTTGCTTCCTCTAGTTCTCAAGTCCTAGATCTTATTTACACAGACATTTGGGGTCCTGCGTCCACTTTATCTACTTCTGGCTTCTGTTATTTTGTGATTTTTGTGGATGACTATTCCCGTTATACATGGTTCTTCCCTATGAAATTAAAGTCTGATCTTTATGTCATCTTTGATAAATTTCGTACTCTTGTTGAACGGTCCTTTAATTGCAAAATAAAGGTCATTCAGTCTGATTTAGGTGCTGAGTACAAAAAGTTACATTCTTCGTTTGTTCAATTAGGAATTCAACATAGACAATCCTGTGCCTATACACATGAACAGAATGGTCGTGTTGAACGAAAACATCGTCACATTGTTGAAACTGGTCTGGCTCTTCTAGCTCATGCCTCTGTTCCTTTGAAATTTTGGGATTTTGCCTTTGAGACTGCTGTCTATTTAATTAACAAAATGCCATCCTCTGTATTAAATAACAACAGTCCTCATCTCCTGTTACATAAATCTCCTCCTTCCTATCTTTTTCTTCGTGTCTTTGGGTGTTTATGCTATCCTCATCTTCGACCATATAATCGTCATAAGATGTCATACAGGTCTTCTCCATGTGTCTTCCTAGGTTATCCTAAGTCCTTTAGGGGGTACAGATGCATGGACTTACATACTAATAAGATTTACACATGCAGGCATGTCAGATTTGATGAAGAAGTTTTCTCCTTTGCTACTAAAACTTCTTTGCAGGATCTATCTACTCCGTTTTCTGGACCTCGGGCGGAATCTGTTCTCAGTCATAGCACACAAATTCCTGCCGTGTCCAATGATGAGCCGCCAGAACCGCCGTTACCAGCTTCATTCGAACCAGCCGTGGATCCCAGATAGGCTGCCTCGTCAGGTGATCCTGTGGAGCCCGTTGCTCGCCGGCGAGACCGTCCACGTGGGCGGTCCATCAGGCCCAATGTCCGTACTCACTCTATGGCCACTCGCAGTGATAAACATTATTTTTATGGTTATTTTTATATAATCTTTTATAGTTTATTTGCAATAATTAATAATTAATTAATTAATTTATATATATTTTTATTTATTATTATTTTTAATAGTTTTTTTAATTTTGTTCAATTTTAGAATAGTTATTATTAAATTTGTTTAGTATTTGAATTCTGTTAGTCCTTTAATTCTTTGATCTTAGTTTATTATTATTATTATTATTATTATTATTATTATTATTATTATTATTATTATTATTATTTAATAGATTTTGTTAGCTAGTCAAATTCCTACGAGATAAAAGGCGCAGAAGACCAGAACCATATTTCGCTTATCAATTTCTCCGGCGATCCGAATGAGTAGCGGAAGTGCGGAACAGATGTTGAGTCTGAGGCAATATAAATAGAGGGCAATGGAAGGAGGCTTGATCATCGATTCACCCCGGAGATTTCCGGTGGTGCGCTCTGTTCTGATTCCGTTCCGGCGGACAGAAGGCCTGTTCGACGGTGGCAATTTCATCTCAGCGGCGGGGAAGAATCTTGGAGGCAACAGCAAAACGTGGCAGACTATCTTCCTGGTTTTTGGCTTTCCTTTCCTTTCATAGCAATTCTTTGGTTTAATCATTCAATTTCCTAATTGTAAAGTGCTGCACGTGGAGCCTAGAGTAAAGTGCCAAAATTCTAAACTCTATTACATTAAAGCCTTTGAGTATTGTTTGTTTTCACCTTTGAGTTATTGTCAAATGCTAAGCTTGCTTTATGATAATTGATTTAGTATATTTGCTTTTAATTTGCTAAGCTCAATGTTATTTGATTTATTATAAGTTTCATTTTATTTGCTTTTAAGGGTTGATATTTTAATGATGGGTAGTAGTAGACTAAGGTACAAATTTAATAGCGGTATTAGATACATGTTCTTAAGCTTTTCCATCATGGTTGTTATTTGATATTCCGGTTCTAGCTAATTTCTCTGTTTACTTACCTTTGCTTTGATTTAATTATTTTTCATGTAAATTGATCATTATCTTTGACATTTTATTCTAGTACTTTAAATTGTCAAGTCCATTATTTCATTAATTTCAAGTTATTAAATTGCATCGTACAATTTCCTATGGGATCGACCCTTGCCTTTTGCACACTATCACTACACTGACTCGTGCACTTGCGAGGATATAGTATTAAAATTATCCATCAATTTTTGGCGCCGTTGCCGGGGAATTTGTTTACTGTGCAATTTGATTTCATTTTTTTAATAGTTGTTCATTTTTAATTCGAAAAGCTGCTTTATATTTGTTCTTGTTTTCTATCTGCTTTGTTTTTGTTAATTCATTTATTGCGCTTCCTGAATTCTAATTAATTTGCATTTGAGTTGAATGTGCTCTTGGATATTTTCTCCATAATTTGCTCCTAAATTTCAATCATTTTGTATTTAAGTTATCTTTATATTTTATACTAGTGTTTGCTTTCCCTTTCCTTTATTTATTTTCTCCATTTTTTTATACTGTCTGATTTTTATTTTTTTTTTTCCAATCTCTTTATTATTATTGCCATTTTTTTCCTTCAATTTAATCTTGCTCATTTATTTAATTCATTAGTCCATACTACTTTTTGAAATTTTTTTTTCATTCTTAGTCACAAAAAAATGTTATATTGGTTTAGTTGTTTCCAATTTGCTTTTGATTCGTTTGCTAGTTTTGCTTATTTATTTGTTTACTTGTTTAATTCATTGTTATCTTACTTTATGCATGGTCGTCGTTCTTTAAATCTTAAACCGTTGCCTTTAGATGACCACATTGATAGAAAAAAGGAAAAAACTTTTGAAAATCTAATTCTTGAACCACAAGAAACAACCACAACCATGGTTGCACTCCCTCAAACCAACCCTAGGCTAATGAAAGACTTTGGTAGGCCACAAGTAGGAACTTCACCTTCTTGCATAGTGCTTACCAATGCAAGCAGGAACTATGTGCTAAAGGCATTCCACTACCACCAATTACCGTCTTTTCACGGTTCGGCAACCGAGGATGCTCTTACCTTCATCCGAGATTTCTACGGGGTAGTTCAAAACTTTCCGTTGAATGACTTGACGGAGGATGAATTGAGAATGAAGTGTTTCCCGTATACCTTGAAAGATGCAGCAAAGACATGGTTCATGTTTCTTACACCTGGATCCCTTCGGACATGGCCGGAGGTGTACAATAAGTTCATAGATAAATTTTATTCCTATACAAAAACTGTTGAATTAAGAAGAAAAATTACAAATTTCTCGCAAGTTGAAGGCGAACCGTTCCATGAGGCATGGGAAAGGTTCAAAATGTTGCTCATTCAATGCCCTCACCATGGCTACCCATTGGAGCTGCAAATTCAAACTTTCTATGATAGTTTGACACAAACCAGCCAATCAATAGTTGACAATGCAGCTGGAGGTTCCATGGGAGAAAAAACAGCCGCTGTAGGTTCCATGGGAGAAAAAACAGCGGAGGAGGCTTTAGCATTGTATGAAATGCTAGGAGAAAACTCCCAACAAAAAAACATAAGGGGACGGACACAAGGTATGTATGAAGTTAACTCAAATCCTGATTTGATAGTTTATATGTCTGAGTTAGCAAAACAAATGACAAGCATGTGTTCTATGATGAGTATGAATCAAAATAACTCATTTGTAAATGAGAGAAATAATAATGGTTTTGTACATGCTAATGCAATGAATTCTTTTAATCAAAGGCCTGTGCATGAACCATTTTATAATTCTTATAACTCGGGTTGGGAAAATCACCCTAATTTTTCTTTGGGTAATAATCAAAATAATTCTCAACCAAGTCATCCTAATTTTTATTGGGATAGTAATCAAAATAAATTTCAACCAACACCACCCCAACCTGAAAAACCACCTTTGGAGGATTCCTCGTATACTTTTATATAGGCCTGCACTAGACAACAAGAAGCAGATGATCAACGATTTCAGATGCAACAAGAAGCAATTGAACAACAGTTCCAACGAACAAACGCATCACTTGCAAGAAATGAGGCTTCTATGAGAAAACTGGAAGTACAAATAGGGGAAATTGCTAAAGCTTTGCAAGGGCGTGGGCCAGGTAAGTTACCCAGTCAACTTGAAGATGCTAAAGTTATGACTGTTTTAAGAAGTGGTAAAGTCATTGAAAATAATTTGAAAGAAAATATCACTTCTGCACAAACTAACATAACCGAAAAATGAAAATTGATGATGATATTATTATTAATAAGGGTGAGCTTAAATTGCATAAATCTGGTAATCCATATGTGCTCCCAACCCCTTTTGATGTTCAAAATGGCAAATTGACCAAAAATGTGTTTGATGAAACTGTTGAGTTTTCAATTGTTACATCTATGCATTTACTTGATAGATCTAATCAAGTTTTTGCAGTTAAGGGGTTGAATTTTGCAGAAGATGGTAAGTTGGAGTTCGATAAACTCCAAAAGGAGAATCTTTTGAATGACATTGATAAATCAATTTCTTCTTGTTGTTCTCAAACTGCAGGGCTAAATGAAATTTTCACAAAAGTAAAAATTAGTCAGGGAGGGCTCTCTTTATCTTCTTTTCTTTCCTCTCACAACATTGGGGACAATGTTGAAAATAAGTGTGGGGAAGGGAGTTGGCCTAAAAATCTCAAAAAATTTCAAAATTTCAAAATTTTTAATCTTCTTATGTATATTTTCTTAAAACTTTTTATTTTAAAATTCTAGCATTAGTTGAGCATTACCCCTATGTGCCTTTTAAATAATCGGTGATAGAAATAATGCATGTTTTTGTCATCTCTTAGTGTGTATATTGCTTTTGACTAGTTGTTAATTTCTTTAATTTTATATCTTTGTCAAATCAAAAAACAAAAAAATCAAAAAAAAAAAAAATCAAAAAAACAAAAAAATAAGTAGAATTTGAAAATCACAAATACCTTTATGTGTTTTATACAATTTCTTTAGTAGTTTATATGTATCTTTCACTTTATATTACCTTTTTCAAATTCTTAAACAATTTTTGAGTGCTATAAATTGTGGTGTAGTGTGTTGATTCAAGGATCATCTGTATGGCATAAGTGAGGTGAAAAGAAAAGATTATAAAAAGAATATTTTTAAAAAATAAAAATGAGTGTTTTATTTATTTTGTTTGCAATAATTTCAGAGATTCTACTCCGCTGAATCAGCCACCTATACACATGTACCATAAATAAATAAATAAGCGTCGTGGTCTGGTTTATGAGTACATACAAAAATGAAAACCCAAACAAGTCTGGCGTAAAATGGCGAGGTTTTTGGGGAAGTTCTCTTTGAAAAAAAGTCAAAATAGAAAACTAATGAGTGAACTTTGAAAGAAATGAGCAATTGCATTTCAATTTTAATAAATGCCTTGATCCTTATTTCCTTCATGTTTTGCACCTGCACTGTGATAGAATATTTTTGAATTTGGTTTACGTTGAATTTGGTGAAATTTTCATATTTACTCTATTGAGTTTTTGTATATTTCATATAAGGTGTGTCAGCACAAGAGCACAAGTTTTATATTTATGTTAGTTGTTAAAGTTTTTAATTTCAAGTCAAATGTTTTATACATTCTTTGAGTTGGCACTAACTTTGCATTGGTGGCAATAAATTTGAAAGACTATTTGGGTAAAGCTCAGTTTAATGTTGGTTTTATTTTTGGTTTTATTTCGAACTTCTTTATCTTTTCCTTTTTAATAATACCTTTGCTTGAGGACAAGCAAATAAATAAGTGTTGGGAAATTTGATAAACATTATTTTTATGGTTATTTTTATATAATCTTTTATAGTTTATTTGCAATAATTAATAATTAATTAATTAATTTATATATATTTTTATTTATTATTATTTTTAATAGCTTTTTTAATTTTGTTCAATTTTAGAATATTTATTATTAAATTTGTTTAGTATTTGAATTCTGTTAGTCCTTTAATTCTTTGATCTTAGTTTTTATTATTATTATTATTATTATTATTATTATTATTATTATTATTATTATTATTATTATTATTATTATTATTATTATTATTATTTAATAGATTTTGTTAGCTAGTCAAATTCCTACGAGATAAAAGGCGCAGAAGACCAGAACCATATTTCGCTTATCAATTTCTCCGGCGATCCGAATGAGTAGCGGAAGTGCGGAACAGAGGTTGAGTCTGAGGCAATATAAATAGAGGGCAATGGAAGGAGGCTTGATCATCGATTCACCCCGGAGATTTCCGGTGGTGCGCTCTGTTCTGATTCTGTTCCGGCGGACAGAAGGCCTGTTCGACGGTGGCAATTTCATCTCAGCGGCGGGGAAGAATCTTGGAGGCAACAGCAAAACGTGGCAGACTATCTTCCTGGTTTTTGGCTTTCCTTTCCTTTCATAGCAATTCTTTGGTTTAATCATTCAATTTCCTAATTGTAAAGTGCTGCACGTGGAGCCTAGAGTAAAGTGCCAAAATTCTAAACTCTATTACATTAAAGCCTTTGAGTATTGTTTGTTTTCACCTTTGAGTTATTGTCAAATGCTAAGCTTGCTTTATGATAATTGATTTAGTATATTTGCTTTTAATTTGCTAAGCTCAATGTTATTTGATTTATTATAAGTTTCATTTTATTTGCTTTTAAGGGTTGATATTTTAATGATGGGTAGTAGTAGACTAAGGTACAAATTTAATAGCGGTATTAGATACATGTTCTTAAGCTTTTCCATCATGGTTGTTATTTGATATTCCGGTTCTAGCTAATTTCTCTGTTTACTTACCTTTGCTTTGATTTAATTATTTTTCATGTAAATTGATCATTATCTTTGACATTTTATTCTAGTACTTTAAATTGTCAAGTCCATTATTTCATTAATTTCAAGTTATTAAATTGCATCGTACAATTTCCTATGGGATCGACCCTTGCCTTTTGCACACTATCACTACACTGGCTCGTGCACTTGCGAGGATATAGTATTAAAATTATCCACCACGCAGCAACGCAAATGCTCCTCTTTTTGCTCTAGCAGCTCAGGTGCTTCCCACGGAACCCACATGTCACTCTCAAGCTGTCAAATATCCTGAGTGGCGTGAAGCTATGGACCAAGAATTCAATGCTCTCCTGCATAACAACACATGGTCTCTAGTTCCACCAACTGCAGGTATGAATATTATTGGCTGTAAATGGGTGTTTCGTACGAAAAGAAAGACTGATGGTACTATTGAAAGGCATAAAGCCAGGCTGGTTGCGAAAGGTTTTAATCAGGTTCCAGGCCAGGACTTCTTCGACACATTTAGTCCAGTGGTAAAGCCTACGACTGTAAGACTCCTTCTATCTCTAGCTTTATCATCTGGGTGGTCTATCAAACAGCTAGATGTTCATAATGCTTTTCTGAATGGTAATTTGGCTGAAACAGTTTATATGAAGCAACCCCCTGGTTATATTGATGCTAACTTCTCGAATCATGTTTGTTTGTTAAAAAGATCTCTGTATGGGTTAAAACAAGCTCCCAGAGCTTGGTTTAATCGACTACATACGTTATTACTATCAGTTGGCTTTCAAGCATCCAAGACAGATGTCTCTCTGTTTTATTACTCTAAAGACTCTGCTTTGGTTTATCTATTAGTGTACGTGGATGGCATTCTTGTAATGGGAAGTGATCAGGGTATTATGTCTCAGCTCTTGTCCAAACTGTTTGCTACATTCAAAATCAGAGATCTTGGTGAACCAAATTTCTTTCTGGGTATTGAAACAGTTAAGAGTGACAATGGGATTATTTTATCTCAACAACGGTATATGAATGATATTTTTAAACAGGCTGGAATGTCTGAATGCAAACCCCTTTCTACCCCTATCTCTGTCTCGAAAACTGTCCCCTCCAATTCAGATTTATATGATGATCCCACAAAGTACAGGAGTCTAGCTGGAGCACTGCAATATCTCAATGTCACACGACCTGACCTATCCTTTGCAGTTAATCAGTTATGCCAGCATATGCATGCCCCCACCATGTCACACTGGGAGCAGCTCAAACGGGTACTCAGGTATGTTAAGGGAACAGTTGGTCATGGTTTACGCATACGGCGGTGCTCATCTAGAGACATTCATGCCTTCTCTAATTCTGATTGGGCTGGTTGTCCTGAGGATCGAAAATCCACGAGTGATTTTGCTGTTTTCTTGGGGAGTAATCTTATATCCTGGGTTTGCAAGAAACAGAAAACTGTTGCCAGGTCATCCACTGAGGCTAAATACAAAGCGCTTGCAGATGTTTGTGCTGAGGTTCTATGGATTATGTCATTACTGCGTGAGATACAGATTCCGGGTATTTCCATTCCAAAATTATGGTGTGATAATCTAGGAGCTATATATATGAGTGCCAATCCAATCTTTCATGCGCGCACCAAGCATGTGGAGATTGATTATCATTTTGTTCGTGATCGAGTAGCTTCGGGCGATATCCAAGTCAACTTCATCTCAACAAAGGATCAACTTGCTGATATCTTCACCAAAGCTCTATCTGGACCTAGATTTTCTTCCCTAAGGGACAAGCTACAGGTTACTAGTATACACTGTGCTTGAGGGGGAGTATTAAGACTCTGTATTTGAGTCTGTTTAGAACTTTTTATCCTTGTCACACTGTGACTCTCTATTTCTTATCCTTGTCACACTGCGACTCTCTATTGTATATATTCACATCATCTGATCTCATTGTAATCATGTTTAGTTAATACAATACAATCAGTTCTCATCAGATTAAACGATTAGTTTTGAAATTTACAAAAATTAATAATGATTCTTTATTTCGCGATATTGGTTTTCATCTTCATCCCTTAAATTTTGTTCAATTAATTAGTAAAGTGAATATCAATTTATTGTCAAAAAACTTGTTGTTGACTAAACAATTGACAACTTTTCATTTGATAAAAGAGTGACAATGTATATTTAAATAAATGTAAATATTTTTTAAGGAAAATTACAATTTCCGTCCCTAAGTTATAAAGTAATTGCAGAATTGGTCTATAATTATTGGTCATGCTCACTTTTTGTCTCTAAGCTATAATTGACATCGCAAATTTCATCCTTTTAATAATATAGGTTGTGCTCAATCTTCGTCCCTAAGCAACATTTCAAATTTTGTTGCTAATATTTTGTTAGTAAAGGAACAAAATTTGCAACATCAATTACGGAGTATATCTTATGGACAAAAAGTGAGAACGACCAACAATTAGAGACGAGTTCTACAATCACCCTATAACTTAATGATAAAAATTATAATTTTCCTTATTTTTTTACTATTTTATATATTTTGTGTTATGTGAACAAATCGAAATTAATGTTTGACAACCTTAATAATCGTACTCATATAATTATATATTTAATATATTATTGCACATAGTATAAATAAAAATAATTATCAATAATAATCGGCACAATCATGTATGGTATATATACTGATATTGTATGATTGTTACTAATGTCGACTAACATGATAAATTTCTTTAATAAATTTGTGCCCCCTAACCCAGACTTTTTGGCTCCGCCCTTGATTTAAAGTACTTAGACAGTTAGACGAAGCTTTTTTCACATAGAGGGCTTATGTCAGTATCAGATCGACTTAAGTGGTTGATTTGACCTTTTTTTTGTTAAAAATGATTCATTAGTTGACGTTTAATATAAAACAGTTTCGTTTTAGACTAAAATTCACCGTGTAAGGTAAACATTGATCCACAATATAATTTGTTGAGTACATAGTTCCTTCAGAGCATATTACATTATTACCTCAAAACTCAAAAAATAAAATATATTTACCTTCTAATATTACACTATATGTTTGATTATTTTTAATATTTAATTAAATATTAAGTAAAATTTCCTTATTACACTAGAAATAATGCTAATTTCCTTATTGATTTAATTCCATAATAAAAAGAGTTAATTACTGAAATGCTCCCTTAACTATAGTAAAATTACTGCTTTGGTCCTTGACTATTTTTTTTTTTGACCAGTTAAGTCTTTCAACTTTAAAAATGT
Source organism: Ipomoea nil (assembly GCF_001879475.1). Lineage (NCBI taxonomy): Eukaryota > Viridiplantae > Streptophyta > Magnoliopsida > Solanales > Convolvulaceae > Ipomoea > Ipomoea nil. Next base: position 2,713,919 of record NW_017617714.1, on the reverse strand, counting down.
TAACCAATTTGGTCCTCCGTTTGTTTAACTCGGAACCAAATTGGAAATTTTAAAATAGTCAAGGGACCATCTCGGCCATTACATGTACCATTTCATCCGAAAAGTTATTTACCGAAATGGTCCATTGACTAGTGAAATTACCAATTCGGTCCCGAGTTAATGGATGTTTAACGGCTGATGGGTATATTAGACATGGGCTCGAGGCAAACCGACCCGGGAGGGCCGGTACGAAGGGCCAAGGGCGGCCCCAGCTGGGGCCGACCAAGGCCTCGGCTTACGGGCCAACCGTGGCCTGGTTAGGGGTGGCCTCGGTCAGGGCCTATGTCGGCCCAGGAGCACGAGACGGCCTCGGGTGCCCGCGTGGACTCGGTCAAGGCACGATCCAACCACCCCGCGAGAATAGGGGGGTTGGTTCGGAGGTTAACTAGTATAAAAAGGATGATTATTGTCTTCCTTAGGACATCTACTTCTTGGTCTTACTATTACATTTCACCTTGTAATCCTTCTACAAACATTATCAATACAAAGTTGTCCCCGCGACACACGTTCAACGCCTTTTCCTATCCCTTACTTATCGGGTTTAGTAATTCGGGTCTACCCTCGGTTAATTAAATCCATCATTGGTGCTCTTGTTGAGAGTTGACGTACAAGCTCTAGCGTGCTCCATATTCCACGGACTATGGCAAGGTCAAGATCCAACTCTCGCGGCTCCCGTAACACCCGTGCCTCCCCAACTGAGGGTGGCCTCAATGGGACCACTAGTCAGCCACAAGTCCCATCTTTGAGGTCGGCGGGTGACCTCAGAGACCGCCTCAACAACCACTGCAACGACACGGTGGCCGCCAGTCCTCCTCCGGATCCTGCCCTCTTCTGGGAAGGGGCGGCCGCCCTCCAACAGGCCTCGGTGACATTGGACCGCCTCGCGTGGGGGCTCTAGGGAAGTATTCCGGTCGGCCCAGAGGCTGCCCAAAGGGCCCTGACCCCGCCTTCGGCCCACTCGAGGGGGCGTAGAGGCCTGAGCCGGCCACCCCGCGCCCACGCCGCCTAGACGAAGGGGGAGGTCAACTCGCCCCGCCCCTCGGATAGGCGGGGGGGGGGGGGGGGGGGAGATAGCATTCGCTTGGATCAACATCGAGATGGTGAGAGATGTCGAGGGAGGTCGGCCCCAGCCAGACCCGCCCTGCAGAGGTTGGTCACCTGCGTGTCTGCCCGGGAGAGGTTGGGCCCAAGGCCTACCCCCAACGAATTGCCCGCAGCAAGGTCGTGTTCGCGGAGGTCGCCTAGCAAGAGGCCCCGATCCCCGCCACGGCAGGAGTCGCATGCGGGACGATCGCCAAGCCAGGGGCCCCGTGTCCCGGTGCGGTGAGAGCAAAACTCTCGGGTCGAGCGGTTGGGGGAGTCGAATGGTTGAGCTCCGAGCTCCTATCGTGAAGAGGTCGAGCAACTCCGTCAGCGGATGGACGAGCTTCAGAAGCAAATCAATGGCAGGGACGGGTCCCCGGAGCCTCTGGATGTCCTAACTGCCCCGTTCACGAGGGCCATCATGGAGGAACCCCTCCTCGCGAACTTTCTTTTCCCCGCCATCCAGGTATACTCAAGGACGACCGACCCACGTGTGCACCTGAACTGGTACCGGGCTGCCATGCTAATGACCGGAGCCAGCGACGCTATCATGTGCCGAGGCTTCCTCTCGACCTTAGACGACCATGCACAGGACTGGTGTGGGTCCCTGCCAGAAGGGTCCATCTCGACCTTCGCCACCCTCACCAGACGCTTCATGTCTTACTTCGCTAGCCATATGCGGAAAAAGAAGCAGTTCGCTGACCTATGTTTTTTGAAACAGAGGAGTTCGGAGTCCCTGGTCGACTTCCTCAGCAAGTGGAAGAAGGAGTGGATAGGGATCTCCAATTTCGACGACAAGGCGGCCATACCCATCTTCAGAAGCAACCTTAGATCCAGCTCTTTCCACTAGGACCTCATCCGATACCCCTCAAGACCTACACCGAATTGATGGACCGCGCATCTAGGTTTGCGGACGCGGAGGTAGCCGAGAAGAGGAAGAAGGAGGAGGGGGATGGGAAGAATCATAAAGGCAAGGAACCCCGAGAAGAGTGCCAGGCACCGCGGCCGCCCCGACGCGAGATCCTTCAAGAGAACCGCCGGGCGCCTAGGCCTCCCCGCCGTGAGTACACCGAGGGGCCCAGGTTGACCCCCACGCGTTTTCTCACCCCGTTGACGCATCCCGTCAGCACAATCCTGGAGCATGTGGAAGGCCAGGGGATCGTGGAGTACCCGGGGGAATGCATGAAGATATCCCCGAAGGTAGACCACAACAAGTACTGCAAATTCCACCGGCAGTCAGGGCATGATACGGATGAGTGCATCCTCCTCAAACGCCAGATCAAGGAGCTCATCCAAAGAGGCAGAAGGGTCAATCAACCTCACGGTCGAGATAGGCGCCCCGCCTCACACCAAAAGGTGGGAGATAGAGTTCGTGGTGGTCAAAATCAGCTGCGCCCACAATGTGATCTTAGGCCGACCCGCCCTAGAGGACCTTAGGTGTGTGATTTCTATGAAACACCTATGCCTCAAGTTCCCCACGCCAACCGGGGTCGGGGTCGCCTGGGGGACCAAAGGATCAGCCGGAGTTGCTACCTTCGGGCGTGCCGACAGATAGGCAAGCGGGACCTCCAGGTACACACCATAGCGAAAAAGGCGCTGAAGGAGGAGGAAGGCCGCTCGCAAGCTGAGCCCGTCGTGGAGACTGAGGAGGTCGTCCTCGACCTCAGCCGCCTCGATCGCATGGTGAAGGTGGGAACCGGGCTACCCCCGAGCTCCGGGCTCGCATCATTGACGTTATCAGGACTTACAAAGGGGTATTCGCGTGGGGACCCGATGACATGCCACTATGCCAGGCCTCAGTAGGGACGTCATCACCCATAGGCTCGTCGTCGACCCCACAGTCAAGCCGGTGCAACGGTGCAAGAGGTGCCTCTCCACAGAGAGGAGGGAGTTCGTGAGAAAGGAGGTCAATACCCTCCTCGAGATAGGGCACGTCCGGGAGGTCCTGTACCCAGATGGCTAGCCAACGTAGTCCTCGCTCCCAAACCCCCCACCTGGAGGATGTGCGTGGACTACACCGACCTCAACAAGGCTTGCCCCATGGACCCATTTCCATTACCAAATATCGATCAGCTGGTGGACGAGACAGCAGGCTGTGCCCTCATGAGTTTCCTAGACGCCTTCCGGGGTTACCACCAGATCTTCATGCATGAGGACGATGAGGAGAAGACGGCCTTCACAACCCCCGAAGGAGTCTTCCGCAATCGAGTCATGGACTTTGGGCTCAAAATCTTCGGGGCCACCTACACCCGGATAGTGGCCAAGGTCTTCAAGCAGGTCCTCGCCTGCAACATGGAGGCCTATGTGGACGACATGATAGTCAAGTGCGCAGAGGCCGACGCCCATGTCGGCGACTTAGACGAGGTATTTTCCATTATGTAGCGTTATGAATTAAGGTTAAATCCCAAGAAGTGCACTTTCGGGGTGCACAGGGGGGATGTTCCTGGGTTACATGGTCTCAAAGAGGGGCATTGAGCCCAACCCCGACAAGGTCAGGGCCATCCTGGACATGGAGCCTTCGAGGTCCCTCCGGGAGGTCCAACGCCTAAACGGTAGGCTAGCGGCCCTCAGCCGGTTCCTCTCAAGGTCGGCCGAAAGGTCCTTGCCCTTCTTCACGGTCCTCAAGAAGAGTACGGGGTTCGAGTGGTCCCCCGAGTGCCAGAAGGCCTTTGACGACCTCAAGGCCTACCTGATGTCGTTGCCCCCGCTCGCCAAGCCCGTGAGAGGGGAGGCCTTGTATCTGTACTTAGGTATATCACAAGCCACGATCAGCTCCGTGCTGGTCCGGGATGACGCGGGCATACAACGCCCCGTTTACTATGCGAGTTGAGCCCTCCGGGGAGCCGAGCTCAGGTATTCCCCCACCGAGAAAGCCATATGCGCAATGGACGTGACCGTAAAGAAACTCAACAAATCAGCCTCTAGAGTCGGTGTTAAGGGCCTCGGGGTCGGCCAGCAGATTGGTCAGGTGGTCCATGCAATTAAGCCAGTACAACATCCAGTTCAAGCCAATGCCTTCTATAAAAGGGCAAGCACTTGCCGATTTCATAGTCGAGTGCACCGCCCGGGAGGCCACCGAGCAGGCCCGAAGCGATGAGGAAGAGTGGTGGACCCTATCAATAGACGGGTCCTCGAGTGTCAAGGGATGCGAAGGCGGAGTCGTCCTCATAACCCCCGAGGGTTTCAGGGTCTACTACGCGCTCCGTTTCCACTTCAAATTGTCAAACAACGAGGCCGAGTACGAGGCCCTCCTCGGGGGCCTCCGGCTCGCGTTGAGTATGAGGGCCGAGAAGCTGAAGATAAGATGTGATTCTAGGCTCGTGGTGGGGCAAGTTACGGGGGAGTTTGAGGCCAACGAGGACAGGATGAGGAGGTACCGTGATGTGGTGCTATGACTCTTGGGACAGCTGATCCACCACGAGGTCCTACAGGTGCCAAGGGAACAGAACGCAGATGCAGACATGCTCTCCAAACTCGGACAATGGGTCCCCGAACATGTCTCCAAGATCGCCTGGGTGGAGGACCTCGCGAGGTCCAGCATCGAGACCTACCCGGTCCTGCCCGTGCAAGTTCGACCCGCTTGTTGGCTAGACCATCTTAAGGTGTACAAGGAGATGGGCGCCCTCCCTCCCCCCCCCCCCCTCCGACGAAGCAGACGCCAAGCTCGTGCAGAGGCGGGCCCCAACCTACCTACTCATCGGGGACACACTCTACAAGCGGTCCTACAACGGCACCTTGCTGCGCTGCTTGTACCCCGAGGAAGCCGGGGCGGTCATGGAGGAAATTCACGAGGGTACCTGTTTAGCCCACCAAGGGGCCTACACCATGACCAGGAGGGCCATCTTACAAGGTTACTTTTGGCCTAGGATGGCCAAGGAGTGCACGGACTATGCAAGGAGTTGCCCAACTTGCCAGCAATTCCAGGTTGGCCCAGGTCGTCCAACCACTAAATACACCCCGATCAGTTCGGTCATCCCGTTCTCCCGGTGGGGGGGCGACCTGGTCGAGGCCCTCCCGATGGGGTCGGGCAAGAGGAAGTACCTGATAGTAGCAGTGGACTACTTCACTAAGTGGTTGGAAGCTGAACCCCTGGCCAGCATCACAAGCGCCATGTGCAATCAGTTCATCTACAAGAACATCTTGTGTTGCTTTGGGGTCCCAATGCAGATCATCACGGACAACGGGCGCCAGTTCGAGAGCAAAGAATTCGGTGAGTTTTGTGCCCAATGGCATATAACGCACACCCGCGTGGCTATCTCGTACCCCCAGGCCAACGGCCAAGTCGAAAATGTTAACTGCACTATCGTGGACGGCCTTCAAAAGAATCTAAAATCAGCCAAGGGTGCGTGGGTGGAAGAATTGGACGTCGTCCTGTGGACTTACCGCACCACCCCGAGGAGGCCCAACGGGGAGACACCATTCTCATTATCCTATTGCTTTGAAGCCCGGGCCCCAGCTGAGGTAGCCATACCTCCCTATCGGGCCCAGGTGTACGACCCCGACCTAAACGAGGACAACCACAGGACCGAGCTCCACCTCATTGACGAGAAGAGAGAAGTCGCGACTACCCGCGCTGAAAATTACCAGCGCCAGGCCAAAGCCTACCATGACATGCGAGTCCGACCTCGTTACTTCCAGGTCGGCGACTACGTTCTGGGGAGGCGCGAAGCAAGTCAGCCCTTGGAGGGGGGAAGTTCATCAAGAGATGGGAAGGCCCGTACGTAGTCACAGCCGTGGTCCGTCTCGAGAGCTACAAACTCAAGATGCAGAAAGGCAAGACGATAGATAGGGTGTGGAACTCTGAGCATCTGCTCAAGTACTTTCAATAATAATTTTCGTTTTTTGTAAGGTGATCCGCCCCCATTCCGATTTCAATAAACGCAATAACACTTCGCCAAGGACTCATTTCACTCTTCGGGGAAGGGTGGCGGTACCCGTCCGACCTCTCCGACTGCCCTAAGGAGGCACAAGGCCCGACCTCGCGTACCAACTCCGACGGAAGAGCGTAGCGGCCCAAGTCCGGTGACTTGGGGCCGACGGCTGCCCTAAGGAGGCACGAGGCCCGACCTCGCGTACCAACTCCGACGGAAGAGCTTAGCGGCCCAAGTCCGATGACTTAGGGCCGACGGGCTTCCCTAAGGAGGCATGAGGCCAGACCTCGCGTACCAACTCTGACGGAAGAGCTTAGCGGCCCAAGTCCGATGACTTGGGGCCGACGGGCTGCCCTAAGGAGGCACGAGGCCCCGATCTCGCGTACCAACTCCGACGGAAGAGCTTAGCGGTCAAGTCCGATGACTTGGGGCGGACGGCTGCCCTAGGGGGGCACGAGGCCTGGCCTCGTTGGCCCCCGACGGGAAGTGTCCGAGCCGGAGGGGCACCATTCGGCCTGGGGGCACATTAAAGAAAAAAAAAAGGGAAAAGATATTAGAAGCAAGGCAAATCATAAAATAACGGTTCCATACATAAAGTCTAGAAATCCGGAATACATGGCAAAAATATAAAGCTAAGGGTCTGCGTCTAAGACTCTCTAGGGGGCGCCCTCATGGCGGGCCGCTGCTGAGTGTTCCCCTTCCAGGGCCTCAGAGGCAACCCCGTTACGGGAAGAACCGACCGCCAAGGAGGATGTCTGCGCGTGAGATGGGTCTAAGTTGACGTCGATCTCTGCCCGCGCCTCCCCGGAGGGTCCGGTCCCCGCACTTCGGCCTCCGGGTCTGCCAACTCAGCTGGTAGGCCCCACGTCTTGGGGGCAAAGCTCTTATCTCGCTGACGAAGAATGGCATAGATGTCGGGCTGCGTGGAGTAGCATCCCAAGTTGTAGGAGAACACGCCAGCCTCCGCTAGCCTCGCCTGGCCCGGCACCGTAGCCAACCACGCAATCACCAAGGCCTCCGAATGCTCGTCGGCATAGGCCTCCACATCTCGACGAAAGCTCTCAGATCTCTTATAGCTGCAAACGGCACGAATAATCTACTCCGAGTGTTTCTTCTTGGCAGTCTCGAAGTCCTGTGCCATCCTGCGGCATTCCTCATGCTTGGTGTCCAGGGTAAAGGACGTGCAAACACTTCAAGTAAACACACAGAAATCAAGAGTTGGGGAGTACCGCGAGACTGTCACGAAGTATGGGGGCAACCCATCTGCCCGAAAGGACTCCATCGCGCTAGGCCCAAGCATACCTAAGACCGTGTACCGAAGGCGGGCCGCCTCGCCAAGGGAGAGGGAGCCCAGCCTGCCGGCAGGAGCGGGGGAGGGGGGGGGGGGGAGGCGCAGAAGTAACCACGACGCCAGTAGGAACGGAACCACGAGTCCCGGCTCGCGTGTCGGCAGGCGGCGCCCGGGGGGCATGGCCGGCGCCCTCGGGGGCGACACTTTGTCTCTTGGATGCAGGGGCGCGAGCGGCGGCAGCACGACGTATCAGCTCCCCACAAGAAACCATCGTGGAGGATCCACCTACAAGCAGAACACGTTTATTAAATGCTGCAATCTTGAAGACGTATGTATAAAGGAAAACAAGAGACATATGGACATATATATACAAGAACGAGAAAGCGGGGATAAGAGCAACCTCCAGGAACGGCGGGGCGGGGCTCAACGTCAACCTCGGCCTCGAGCAAGACAACCTCGAACTCGGACGGGGCGACCTCAATCTCGGACTCGGTGGCGGAGAAGACGGACTCATAGTCCTCCGGCCCCTTGGCCAAGGCCTCACCCGAGGGGACCCCGGAGTGCCCCTCGGCCACGGCCTCGTCCAAGAAGGCCTCAACGTGCCCCGAGGTGGCACCCACGGATCCGGCTTGGCGCCGGGAGGGCGGCAGAGCCCGGGACGGCGAGGCCCCACCTACGAAGCCCAAGGCGGCCAACCTCTTCGGGGTCATCAAGGCCTCCATCATGAGCTCCTCCTTGTCTCCTAGGAATTTTTGGCGCTAGCAACTAAGGAGGGGGAGCCCGGGGGAGTGGAGTATTTAAGGAAATGAAAGGGAGCTCAGGGCCCATGGAGAGGTAAACAAACTTGGATTTCCATTCAATGGTCTTGGGATCTTTGAAGATTTTCATACCGGCTCGGGCCGGGAAGGCCATGAACCCCTTGCTCTTAATTCCCGAGGAGTTGCCGGCTTGGAAGATATAGTGGAAAAGATCGAGGGAGGGCGTGACCCCGACGTCCTCGCAACGGATGAGGAAGGCTATCGGTATGGAGTGGGAGTGGGGGACTAGTTGCCCTGGGGGGACCTCATGGAGGTTCAACAACTCGACCACAAAGGGGTGGAGAGGAAACCGTAAGCCCGAGGCAAGAGAGAGAACGTGGATGTAACACCCCACTTTTCTAACTCTTAATCATAGATCTAAACCACAATTATCATAAACTAAGCAGCGAAATTAATAACTAAAAGATAACTAGTGGGAATGTCACCGCCACAACCACCACTCCGTGGTGATTGAACAGGCTAAGGGGTAGAACTAGAAATAAAATAAATATCTAACATCCATAATAAATACTGAAAATCATAAGGGGGAAAAAGTCACCCCAAAGGTCTACATCATCAAACGTCTACAAATCATCACAAGTCTAAAATCCGGATAATAATATCATCAACAAAGCATAAGAGTTTAGACATCTCAAACTACGAGACTAATCTAACTCGATCACTTCTCACTGCTGGGCCCACCTGAAAGGGGTTTTGCAAGCAACACATAGACAAATAGGAAAACACCCGTTAGCACGAAACTAAGTATAACCACACTAAAGTACTATAGAATATATTTTGAAAACATTTGATTTCTCTTATAAACAACAAACTCATCTCATATACATCTTTAGGGTTATCAAATACTTTCTAAATGCTTGCAACGTATAATATCAACAAACGTGCTTCAAAATATAAGACTTAACAACCTAGATACTTCAACATATAAACTTCACAATAAACTTAACAAGCAACTCATGCTTACAAGTAATAACATGCTAATAAACTATACAATAGGTATTCTCATGCTCTCAAATTATTATCACATAAACTGAACATACAAGGCTTCAAATATAACTATATGATCATGCTTGAATAACAATCTTAAATCAACATTTTCATTATACAAACACATACGATATTCTACTCAAATGCAATCTTGTGCAATACTATAGTCACATGCAATCTCGTACAATACTATATTCATACTCATATGCAATCTCGTGCAATTAGGGGTGTTCAATCGGTTAACCGAACCGTTTTAACCGAACCGAATTAACCGATTTTTTTTTTCTTTTAACAGTTAACCGAACCGAAATTTTTTTCGGTTAATCGATCCGTTAACTGATTAACTGAACTTTTTAAAGCTAAAATTTAAAATTTTAAAAATAACACCTAAAATAATAAATCCAATTAAAATAAAATAAATATCATAATAAATTCATAACAAAATATACAAAAAATTTAATTATAAACTCCAAACATCCATAACTTCAAATTAGTATTTATATTTATATTATTATTTATATACATATATATATATATATATATATATATATATATATATATATATATATATATATATATATATATATATTAAAAACTTCGGTTAACCGTTCGGTTAATTCGGTTAACCGACCTTTCGAACCGAATTCACCGTTAACCAAAGTTTTAAAATTCCTTTAACCATTAACCGAACCAAAAAAGTTCGGTTCGGAAACGGTTAACCGAACTTTATCGGTTCGGTCGGTTAACCGAAAATTATCCGAAGTTTGCACACCCCTACGTGCAATACTATAAACATACTCATATGCAATCTCGTGCAATACTATAAACATACTCATATGCAATCTCGTGCAATACTATAAACATACTCATACGCAATCTCGTGCAATACTATAAACATACTCATATGCAATCTCGTGCAATACTATAAATATATATACTCATGAACACTCGTTGTAAAAATAGAGTATGTTCTGTGGAGGTCTCTTTAAGTCATAAATGACTTGCTTTCTTTTCTCTTGAGTCTCTCTTGACTCACTTTCTTTTCTCTTGAGTCTCTCTCGACTCACTTTCTTTTCTCTTCTCGCTCGTAGACAACTCAGGGTTTCACCGTAGCGTGAATTGCCCCATCAGGAGCGGCGTAAATCCGACCCAATATCTCCTACCGTCTACGGAACCAATCTCGTGGTTCACGCGCTGTGGAATCAGGTATCGAACTATCAGTGTGCACACCCCCTGCCCAGGATTCCAAGCCTGGCGGGCAGTTTCCAACCTCGTAACATGGGAATACGCCGCGTTACATATACTGGGACCGCAATGTCCATAAATATCTCCCGAGAGGACATAGTCCAAACGGTATCCTCCAAAACCTCACCAATAGATAATACATAGATATATCTCTCATGCATGCAACAACTTCTCAACTTTTCAATGCATCAAATAATGATGTACCACATGCTTTATAGATTTTTGAAAGTAATACTTGGGCTCACGTTGGCCCCTTATGCATTTTTTTGAAATATGAAATATGTGGGATGCCAAAATACTCTATAACATGCTACTAAACCATATATATAAACCATAAAGTACTCAAGGATATAATATCATGCTCGGTTTGCAACATAGCAAATTCTATACATTTCTATTAACAAATATGCTTCAATTCTCATTAATCAAATATCACATTCTAGTCATGCTTTCATAATAAATCATATTCTCAAAGGATCATGCTTCTCTACTCAATACAAAAATATCAACAGATCACATAATCAAGCATTTCTTATACACGGTGAACTTAGCCAACATATGTGCTGTGTAGCAAATCCTTCAAAACATACTCATTTTTTATCCAAACTACACGAAATCAAAGCCAAAATGTGCGTCGAGACGATCCCGAGGTACCGAGCCACAAGGGCCCGTGACACCTGGCCTGAAACGCCACGTAGCTGAGCCACAAGGGCCCGGCCACTGCACAAATTCTCCCAGATCAATACTCAGGGGCCTGGGGCGGGACTCCTCATGAGCCACCCCATGTGCCCCGTTACAATGCCGGGACTAGGCGGCGGCGTTATACCTCTTGTAGCTTCTTCTTCTTGTATGGATCTCTACCTCTTCTCTACTCAAACACCACCTCCTTCGCCACCTAAACACCTCAAACACAAGCCAAGACTAAGAAACTTCAGAGATTGAAAGCTAAAAGGAAAGGAAACCTTGAGCTAAGATGGAAAATGGATGAAGGAAAACTTACTGCGATTCTTCTTTTGCTTCTATCAGACACAAGTTTGGGAGAGGCAAGGTTGGAGATCAAAGTTTAACAAATGAATAGTGATGTATATATAGGGTGCAAAACCCTAGGTAGAAAGCAAATGATTGGGTGAGGGCAAAATGGTAAGAATTTGGCTAGAAAGTGTTCTCAGGCAAAGTTTTCTTGGAATGAAGTGGTTCACCTAGCATCATGAACCAAGGGCTAGAAATGCTATTTTAAATACTTTGGGGTTCAAAATAAATTTTCTCAAAAAGTTATCTAGATGAATCCTTGTTTAAAGCCCTTTTTAAATTCTCCCGGTTTCACTCAGATTGATTTCTCGATTTAAAACTTGGTACGCGAAGTACCCGAAAATTTAGGAATTTCGAATAAAATAAGTTTTGGTGTCGAATTAATTTAAAATGTGACAAAATAATTTATTCAAGCACCAATTGATCGCAAAAATTTTTAATGGAGTGAAAATGACTATTTTGGAATTTCTTAAAATTAGATTTATAAAATAAAATTTTGGGTTGTTACACTCTATCCCCCTTAAAAGAAGTTTCGTCCCGAAACTTAGAAGAAACGAATGGATCAAGTTCTCGATGAGTAAAGGAAGATATAACCAAAAGATTGGGAATTTTCGGTTGGAATACTTTGGAAGGTTTAGGAATCTCTGAGTTCTTATCTAACTTAACTAAGGTCTAAAGAACTACACAAACGAATCTATTAACTGAACTTAAAAACTTAACTAGTTACCTTGATCAAAGAGGGCCGGATAATGGCTCCTTTTCTCCTCCTCGGTCTCCCAAGTGGCCTCCTCAGACAACTGATTAGACCACAAAACCTTAACTAGCTTCACCTTCTTCCTTCTCGTATCCCTAGTTTTATGATCGAGGATCCAAATTGGCCTTTCTTCGTAAGTGAGGGACTCATCTATCTCTACTTCCTCGGGTTGGATTACATGGGTGATGTCCGGGATATACTTCTTCAGCTGCGAGACATGGAACACGTCGTGCACCTACGCTCAGTCCCAAAACACATCTAAGAACAAAACCATAGGATTAAATCTAATTCAAAGGGAAACATTGTACCTTTTCCAATTCCATGGGTAGGGCTAAACGATATGCCACCGTCCCAATCCTCACGACTATGTCGTATGACCCTATGAATCGAGGGCTTAGCTTTCCCTTTCTTCCAAATCTCATCACTCCCTTAGTGGGAAACACCTTTAGTAACACCTGCAATTCACGCACGATTTAAGCTTCCAATACTTAGCGCAACTCAACTATTGGTTCATAAATTCGGGGTTACCTTATCGCCCACTTGGAACTCGGCTGGCCTTCTCCCTTGATCAGCATACGACTTCTGTCTATCTTTGGCCGCTTTCAATCTTTCTCGTATCAACTTGACCTTCTCCCAAGTTTACTGTAAGTACTGGGGTCCAAATACTACTCCTTCGACCGCGTCTTCCCAACACAAAGGACTCCTGCACTTATATCCATATAGAGCTTCATACGGTGCCATTTTGATGCTCGAATGGTGACTGTTGTTATAGGAAAACTCGATTAAGTCCAGGTGTTTGTCCCACGAACCATGGAAATCTATCATGCAGGCTCTAAGCATGTCTTCCAAAGTCTGTATAGTCCTCTTAGTCTGCCCCTCAGTCTCAGGATGGAAGGTTGTACTCAACTTAAGCTTAGTACCCAAAGTAGCTTGCAATGTCCTCCAAAACTGGGATAAGAAACGAGAGTCCCTGTCGGATACTATGTCTCGGGGTATCCCATGGTATTTAACCACTTTCTCAATATATGCTCTGGCCAATTATTCCATCGTCCACGTCTCTTTCATGGGTATAAATCGGGCTGTTTTGGTTAGCCGATCAACAATTACCCATATCTTATCCTTCCCGGTCTTTGTCAACGGTAAACCTCCCACGAAGTCCATGGAGATAGAGTCCCACTTCCTTTCTGGTATATCTAGGGATTGCACTAAACCTTTAGGTCTGTTCCGTTTGGCTTTAACTTTTTGACAATTTAAACATCGTTGTACGAACTCGGCTATCTCTCTCTTCATCTTTGGCCACCAGAAATGCTTCTTAAGATCTCCATACAACTTGTCCCCACTGGGGTGTACCGAATAGGGAGTACAATGCCCCTCTTCCATGATTTGTTTCTTAATCCCCTCGCATTTCATGGGTACGCACCAACGTCCCTTGTGCCTGATGCTCCCGTCTGAATACACCTCGAAAGGCCCACATTTCCCATCGACCATCTTGGCCTTAATTCTTTCCAACTTGACATCCCCCGGTTGATTTTCTCTTATCTCATCAAAGTTGATCGATGTGATCCTCAAGGTGTACAATGCCACTTCTTGGCTAACTTCTCCACTATTTCTTATTTCCAAATTTAGTCGCTAAAACTCTCTACACAACTCGTCTGGCACAACCCAAATACCTCCCAAGGAGTGACTAGATTTCCTACTCAAAGCATCGGCTACCGCATTAGCTTTCCCTTCATGATACTGGATTTCCAAGTCGTAGTCCTTAATCAATTCTAACCACCGTCGCTGTCTCATGTTCAACTCTCTCTGGGTGAAGATGTATTTTAAGCTTTTATGATCGGTGTAAATCCTGCATTTTACCCCCATACAAATAATGTCTCCAAATCTTTAGGGCGAAAACCACTACGGCTAATTCTAAAGTTGTCCCCGCGACACACATTCAACGCCTTTTCCTATCCCTTACTTATCGGGTTTAGTAATTCGGGTCTACCCCGGGTTAATTAAATCCATCAACGGCAAAACAAACGGAGGACCAAATTGGTTAAGATTTTTAAAGTTGAGAGACTTAATTGGTCAAAAAAAAAATAGTCAATGACCAAATTGGTAATTTTGCTATAGTCAATGGACTATTTCGGTAATTAACTCTAATAAAAATATTTTTGTTTATTGGCTATTGTGAATCAACAAACCCTTTTCATTGTTAAAAAGAAAAAAAAAAAAACTTAATAATCAAATGTTATTATATCAAGAAATGAAAATTATTAGGAGGCAAATTTAGAATGAGAAAGTAGCATTTTCTTCAATGTTAGTTTGATGTTTGTAAATTGTAACTTGTACAAACAACAACCACAACAACTTGCCAAGTAGTTTGTAACTCAATGGTACCTCTATGGTTCATTGACTCTTTGTTGTTCAGTAGGTTAAGAAAGTATGTATGAACAAATACTACATTTAAAAAAAAAGACAACAGCGCCCAAAATTGCATGGTATGAATCTTAATCCAGTATTTTATACAAAATATGTTATATAGGGTAGGATGAAATAAGAATAAGATCCTCAGGTAAAAGTGATGATTTATCTCAACTGTTTATCAGAGTTAATTAATGATTGAATGTTTTAGTAAAAAATTACTAGGTAAGTTTTATAACTATTAAAAAGTTTCAATTTTTTAATATTTATAAAAAGAAACTCGCATTTTTCCTATTATTTTTCAGCAACCCTCAATTGTTGATGTATCTCGATTAATGGATTAGATTAAATATTCCTTTTTAAGTGTGAGCCTATTCTTACCTGAAACCTCACCTACACTATATTTAATATAAAACCATAATAAGTCTCTATCCAGGTTATATTCCTGATTTATGTTTTTTTTTTTTGTTAATTTTTTTTTTATACTTTATGCTATATGTACTATACAATTTTTTGGACAAAAAAATTCATACTATTATAAGTTGTGTTAACTTCTTCTTCTTCTTCTTCTTCATCATCATTATTATTATTATTATTATTATTGTTATTATTATTATTATTGTTATTATTGTTATTACTGTTATTATTGTTATTATTGTTATTATTGTTATTATTATTATTATTATTATTATTATTATTATTATTATTATTATTATTATTATTATTATTATTATTATTATATACCATGCACATGCATACACAATATCTTAATATATATAGACAAGCTATTATAAGAAATAAGTTTGATTTCATTATATTTTAATTAAACGTTACCATATTATATTTAGAAATTTATCATATATAAAATTCTTACTTTAGTAATATTAATCATACCATAATTATTACTTAAATTATCAACTATAATTTTAATATTATATGAATTCTACAACTATAAATAAATGCGTTAATAAATACTCCGTACTTGATTGAACACACACACACACACCACGCACGCACGCATGCGCGCGCGCACACACACACACACACACACACACACCACGCACGCACGCGCGCGCACACACAAACACATATATAATATAGTGGTGGAAATTTTGGGGGTTGCACAGGCCACAGATTTTGAGAAGTATCTGGGTTTACCGTCCTTTGTTGGGAGAAATAAGAAGCTGGTTTTCGCCTATATTGAGGAGAAGATAAAACAAAGGATTGGGTCTTGAAATAAGAAGTTGATTTCTCAGGCAGGCAAAGAAATTCTTTTGAAGAGTGTGGCACAATCAATGCCTACTTTTACTATGAGTGTTTTTTTGCTTACTGACTCTTTATGTGTGGCTATTGAAAGATGCATGAACAGATTTTGGTTCTATTCATTGGATGGCATAGGATAAATTATGTAAATCAAAGGCTGCTGGTGGTTTGGGTTTCAAGGACCTAAAAGCTTTTAATCTGGTTATGCTAAGCAAGCAGGTTTGGAGATTCCTCACAAAGCCAGATTCGCTAGTTGCTAGTGTGTATAGGGCAAGATACTTCCCTAAAACTTTTTTATTATTATTATTTTTTTTTATGCTACCATAGGAAATAACCCCAGTTATTGTTGGAGAAGTATTATGGCAACCCATGGTCTTGTTTGTGATGGGGTAAAAAAGAGAATTGGTAATGGTGACTCCACCTTAATCTGGGGACACTCGTGGCTTTTGGACTCTGACCCATTAATCCATACCCCTATGTCGCAACAGCTCAGTGGATCTAGGGTATCAGGTTTGATTGATCAGGAAACTCAGACGTGGGACTTATCTATTCTTTGTGATATTTTTGATGCAGGAGATGTGAATCGTATATTGAGGGTGCATGTGTACCCATCTTATGAGGACTCGTGGTATTTGAACAGGGAATCCAGTGGTATATATTCTGTGAAGAGTGGTTATAAAACAGTTATGGGAGATTGTAATCCCCCACAACAGGCTTTTAATAAATGGCAAGCATTATGGAAACTAAAAATCTCTCCCCGTTGGAAGACTTTTTTGTGGAGAGCTATTAGTGGAATTCTTCCCACCACTACTACCCTCCTTTTAAAGAGAGTAGCTGTTAGCCCGACATGCCCTATGTGTGACTTATACAATGAGGATGTTATGCACTCACTAGTTGATTGTGATTTTGCTAAGCGTGTTTGGCATGAGTCTCATCTCCCTATTGCTTGTGTAAATGGTGGGGATTTTCCCCAATGGTTTCAGAGTGCGATGAGCTTATTAACACCGGATATTCTTGTTAAAGTGGCTGCAGTTTTGTGTCATATATGGAGTGCAAGAAGCGGTGCGGTTTCGGAAGCAAAACTACCGCGACCGTCATGCATTTGGAGCCGCTCGATTACAGCTGCAAACGCATGGGAGGATGCAGCACCACCACGGGTTCACCAGCCTGCCCAGCAGTACTCCTTGACGCCGTTACCGTCGGATGGCCTCCGCTGTTTCGTCGACGCGGCCCACTCCGTGGAATCGGGAATAGCAGACTTTGGAGCAACCTTTCTCTCGGTAGACGGAGGTTTTGTTGCAACAGTATGCGGCCCACTGCCGGATACGATAAATGCACTCACAGCTGAGGGTCTCGCTTGCAAACAGGCGCTAGCTTGGGTTCGGGATCGTGCGGTTGATTCGGTTGCTTTTCACACGGATTGCTCGACCCTACATCGATATGTCACTAGCTCAGGGAACACTCCCAAATCGTATGTTGGAATAGTCACGGAGGACTGCAAAGCCATTCTGGCTTCTTTAGTTAATTGTTCATTGTTTTTTATTCCTAGACAGCTAAATTTTATTGCTCATGCTTTAGCTTCTAAAGCGACTACTCAGACTAGCACTATGTATTGGGACTCTGTCCCTCCTGACTTTGTTTCTATACTTCTGCAATAGATGAAATCGTCATTTTGCTTTCAAAAAAAAAAATTATATCATCTCTGGGGACTGAATATTTTTTTTGGTTGTGCTTTTTTTAACATCTAATTTTATCTCATCTATGGGGATTGATTTTTTTTTTTTTTTTTTGAATGCTACTGACTCTATTACAATGTAATTGTTCATAGCTACTTTCTCAACCTACTGAAGCAGTGCTACTGACTATTACAATGTAGTTGTTCATAGCTACTTTCTAACATTCTGACTGTATTACAATGTAGTTGTTCAAAGCCCTTCTGACTCGTCTCGAACCCACAACTTCACATATGATAATCCAATAATCTTAGAGCCATTAGACCACAAGGTCTTGGCGACTTGGAAAATATTTAAAACTGTTTATTTTGATTGAGCAGTTTCAAAACGTATTAATTCAATTATTATCATTAATTAATTAATGCCTTGGTATGTATAACTCGCAAATTATATTATAGAACAAGATTCATCATGCGCGTTGTCCCATCGTTCAAATTATGCATTTTCAACTAACAAATTATATACATGTGGAAGGTACATAATATATTAATTGCAAATACATAATATGTAAAATATGTAAAATTTGTTAACTGTAAAATAGTTAGAAAATAAACGTTGTATACTTGTGTATATATATATATATAAATAAGTCTTTTTAAATTTTTATTTTTACTATAAACTTTATAAATTGTGAGTTTTTTAATTTTTTAAATATCTTCATATTAAAAACTATACAAGATATCCTATACATAATAATAGAACGAGTTAATACATAATTTAGTCTTCGACTATAGTTGTTTTTTTCGATGAGCCATAACAAGTACAAAAACCCTTTCAAACAGAAAAAAAAAAAAGTAGTACGGAAATAATTAATTTAATTTTTATTCTAGTTAGATTCAAAATTATACAAATCTCCTTCTAATTGCATCATTAATGTCATAATTTATTTTATTTTTTTTCCATTTGAACAAACTCTTCGGAGT
The DNA here is from genome assembly GCF_001879475.1 of Ipomoea nil. Taxonomy (NCBI): domain Eukaryota; kingdom Viridiplantae; phylum Streptophyta; class Magnoliopsida; order Solanales; family Convolvulaceae; genus Ipomoea; species Ipomoea nil. Next base: position 2,695,477 of record NW_017617714.1, on the reverse strand, counting down.
TTACTTTTTCTTCCGAGTAGAAATGTCTTCACATGAATGTCATATGTGCAGTTGTGCACACGTATATTTTGAGTGTTCGGAAATAAGTAAGTGAATCAGTTTTAAGGGTACGTGCTTAATTTATACTTGGAAATAAGTTCAATTATAAATAAATAAATAAATAAATAAAAAGCAAATTCCACTTTTAGTCCTCGACTATTGTGGCATTATTATATTTATAAGTTATATTCTTTTAATTTTGACGTATATATTACATCCCTGATTTTTAACAAATTTCACTTTTAGTCATCGACTATTGTGTCATTGTCATATTTAGTCTTATTCTTTTAATTTTGTCATATTACTTCCTTGACTTTAAGCAAATTTCACTTTTAGTCAACAACTATTGTGGCATTGTCACATTTAGAGTGCGTTTGGTTCGCACATGGGAATTAGAATCGAAATGAGAATAAAATACTTGGTAATGGTAATGTGATTTAATTTGGTGAAAGTATTTTGTATGTTGTTAGTAGGGTGAAATTGGAATGATTACCAATTTTGTTATTTGGTTATGTATGATCCTATAATGGGAATAAAGGTTTAAAAAATACAAGAACAACAAATCAAGACAATTTATTCTAATATAAAGACATCCAAAGCATCAATATGAACCCAAAAAAAAAAAAAAAAAAAAACAAAAACAAAAACAAAAACAAAAACAAAAACAAAGATCTAAAAGCACTAATCCAAACTTAAAAATAAAATTGCTAATTAGGAGAAGGAATAATGGAATGAAACCCTTATCTTATTAGGGAATGCGTTTTCTAATTAAAGGAGTAATCAAATCCCATAGTAGTCTTCTAGAAACCTGTCAACCAAACAATAACAATGACTTTGATTCCTATTCCTGTTAGTTAAACCCATGAAACAAACACACACTTAGTCCTATTATTTTAATTTTGACATATTACATCCCTGAGTTTCATTTGATTGCCAAAATTAGTTCTTCGTTTCATTTGATTGCCAAAATTAGTTCTTCGTTAAAAATTTCGTTAGTTACGATATGTGTAATGATTTTTTCCTTTGTTATTTGTGTCAATTTTAATGGTAAATTAACGAAAATTTTAACGGAGAACTAATGGCGAAAATCAAATGAAAGTCAGTGATGTAATATGACAAAAAAAAAAAAAAAAAAAGGACTAAATGTGACAATGCCACAATAGTCAGGAATTAAAAGTGGAATTTGTTCAAATTAAAATCAGGGATGTTGATAGTACTAATATTCACGTGTATGCGGTCAAAGTACTGAATGAGAACAAGTAATAATAGTAAAGGGGATTCTATTGATCAAATGGAGACCTAATACAATCTAAATGGCTATTTCGAGGGCCGACTGACTGCGGTCGGGTAGCTCTGCAAATAACCTATTGATCGTCCAAAAGTCCCCCTCACTGTAGCCACTGTGGGTACTTATAGCCTTTGGCCGGAGACAAACTTCCGGCCTACCGGCATGTAACCCACGTAGCGTCCACGCGTCTTCACCCGGCGAGCCCTCTCTGTCGACGTACAACATTGCCACGTGCCTCTCTTCAACATCTCTATCTCTTCATAAGGTAAAAGCACAATAACTGGGAAATAACACTGGTCGGAAAATCCACCGGTCGGGTCCGACCGCTCTGGCTAAACGACACCCGACCTAAAGATCCTGCACAAACAACAAGAAGAGCCCAACTCATATCGGTCGAGATATATCCTACCAGATGTAATATGGCAAAATTAAAAGAATAAGACTATATCTGACAATGTGACAATAATTGAGGACTAAAAGTGAAATTTACTCAAAGTCAAGGAAGTAATATGGTAAAATTAAAAGAATAAGACTAATGTTGCAATGCCACAATAGTCGAGGATTAAAAGTCAACGAAATAATATGACAAAATTAAAAGAATGGGACTAAATGTGGCAATGTCACAATAGTCTAGGACTAAAAGTAGAGTTTGCTCAAAGTTAAGGATATAATATGACAAAATTAAAAGAATAGAACTCAATGAGCAACATGTCATTCTTGGAGACTGCGGTACCTTAATCAAATGGTGCAAGGATTGGCTTGTGAAGGATTGGTCAGTTATCGTGGAACATATCCCCCGGGAAAAAAATGTTGCGGCGGATTGACTAGCCGGAGAGGCCCCTCGACGGCTTTGCGATTGGATGGATCTTCACCACCCACCGAAGGAAGTTCGTGACGATCTGTGTGCGAACATTGAGACTTTTGTGTCCGCCAACATTAGTCACTAGCCCTCTCTTTTCCCCCAAAAAAGTGAAATTTGTTCCTTAAAAATTACATTTTTATTCCTCGAATGCTTTTCATTATGACATGTGAGCATCAAATTTTAATCGTCTCAAAACTTCTACTCAAGTTCTCAAAACTTCAATAAAATTTGAGAGATCTTATTGGTTGATTCAATGAAGGTTCAAGCCCTTCTTCTAGCAGAAATTGTATATTGGTTATTCAATTTAACCAAACACTTCCAAATTAATTATTCTTTCGAGCTTAGATGTCTTCACACTGTGATTACGAATGTCACATGGAAACAACTAACGGACACTTGGCAATTTGTGTGGAATTCAAATAATTGGTTTTATCTATTGGGAAAAAATTGTGTGGAATTCAAATAATTGGTTTTATCTATTGGGAAAAAATTGTGTGGAATTTCTATCATGCTGAAAAGCTTGATAGGTATATATACTTTTGTCCTGCACTATTTTTATTGATTAAGTAGAAGACAGAAAGATAAGAAGTCCTTCAATTCCTTATCAACTAGTATGTAATCAGTTATTAGGTGATATAAATATATAATAGTGTCAATACAAAAATAGAATATTAATTAGTACCTATATTCAACTCTAAATTGAGATACAATCAATATATGTAATTATGTGAGTATAGTATCTCTAGATAACATTTTAATTGAGTTAATACTCGATTTGGTCCTTCAACTATTAACATTTTACTACTTTGCCTCTCGATTTTTAAACCTACTCAATTTTATTTTAACTATGCAATTTTTACCTAAAATAGTCTATTGTCCAAACCAAAATAGTATTGATTAGGACCATTTTAGTTAACAATTACATAATTAGGGATGCAATTGAACAAGCATAAAAATTGTGGACCAAAATAATAAAATTTTAATAGTCGAGGTACGGTATTAACTCCATTTTAATTCTTCACTTGAATTCTTCCTTATTGATAATGATGGACTCCAAAACTAATTAAAGTGGTTGGTCGTCCATAAATGAAAGATTTATATGTATTTTAATCTCTAATGGATAACTTAATTTTCATTGAAGGAATATGATATTTAAAATAAATTAAATATTCTAACAAAATTTCATTAAATTTTCGATATATATTCTTGAGATGTATCTAGAAAAGTTAATATAGGGGTTCATTCAGTATGATTTTTGAGATTTTTGCTTTTAGAAAAAAAAAAATCAATATTTATAACGGTGTGATATGAAGTATTCGACCGGCCGACAAGACTTTTTTTAAGTCTTCTGATATTATCTATTCATTTAATAATTAAATATATAATATCAACATTATCCAAAAATATCACTACTTAGAATTAAATATTCTTCTCCCAAAAAAAAATATTAAATATTCAATCTTACAATTCTTCTCTGTAAAATCAATCATTTATCTTGCTTTCTAATTATCTTCAAATTCAGCAGAAAATACCGACATAGCACGATAACCAGCAATTATACGGCAGTTCACAAAGTTTTCTGAACCATAATCCAAAATCACAGACACTATAGTGTATTTAAACTAATACCATTTCACGTATTATTTTTATTATATTATCAAATAAAACTGTAATTGAATTGAAATGAAATTGTAGTTGTGTTGAAATAAACTGTAGTGTATACAAAATGAAATTGAATAACAATTTCACATATTTGAATGTATATTATCGAGCGAAACTGTAGTTATATCAAAATGACACTGTAGCTGTATTGAAATGGAACTACAGTCACTACTGGAAATTCTGAAATTTCCGACCACCTGAAAGTGATCTTAAATCAAGTTGAAAGTCTTGTTCCGACCACTTTTGGTATCCGGAAAAACCTTTGTTGCTATTTCCGACCACTTTTTGGACTTTTTGGTATCAACTTAATTTAAGATCATTTTCAGGTGGTCGGAAATTTCAGAATTTCCAGTAGTGAGTGCATATTTGATGCCTGAATCACAATACATTGTGGGCCGCAGTGTACAGTATAATTTGCCCACGACAACAATTGCACATGCAATATTGTCATTTTAATTATCCAGTGGAGAATTATTTATCAAGCTCATTAACTAGGCAATTAAGTAGTTTAAAAGTCAATTGATCGAATTCATTTAAACACTTCACCTAGAGCACAATTGATGGTTATTTTTATTTGGACTCAAGGTAATTCAACACAATTAAGCTATCAATTTAATTAGTGCTTAATTGAACTTATTATTAATCTCATATTTATTTTATTACGATTATATATATTTCAATAAGTTTAGTAGAATTTTGGTGTTATATTACTTAATTACTATTTAATTTTAAAGAATTCCAATGGAAGGATGCTAGAAATAATCTTTGTATAGATTTTGATGGTATTATATTTGTAAATTAGGAACTTAGACTATCCAATTCTTTTTAAGCTTTGTTCAAAGCCTTCCGGCTAAGGTCTTGGCTACAACAAACCTTAGGTTTTGTTTGTAGGCCTGGATTTTAGTTGAAGGTTGTCTAAGGGAAACTGACTGTGATAACTTCTGGCAAATCTTATCCGGCTGATATTTTCTGAGTTGGTTATAAGGTTAAACATCATATCTCAGATATTTGTTGTTAGATTCTCTATAAAATGTTTTACCATCTGACCTAACTTGTCAGAAATCTCTAAGCGAAGACCGACACATTTTCAACCGTAAAAACCAGTAGAGAAGTATAGAGTGTACGAGGAAAGTCTTTTGTTGATTCATGATAAGAGCTGTTGCATGCATTCATTAAAGTCATCTGCCCTCAAGATAAGTTCTAACAAGGAGCAAACATGCATGCTTTTTGTCCTTTGAAAAGTGGTGGGTAATGCCATTCTCAAACGGAAAGAGAATTACTTAAAGGTCAAAAGCGTGTAGTTGTAAAAGGAGGAAATGAAATTTTTAGACACCTACCATCTTAGATGGCGCCAATGGAAACACTTCAAATGTTATGATCTCGAAGCTCTATAAATAGAGCAATCTTGAAGCGTGAAAATAAGACACATATAAAAGTAACGAACAAGCAATTCAAAACTCTCAAGCCATTCAAATGTAAAAACACTTCAAGAGTCATTGCGATTATTTCCAAAGAAATTAGTCCTCTTGACTAATCATTGTTAATCACGAAAGTAGAGAATTGAAGGTCTAGAAGAGGGGGAGGGGGGGATTGAATAGACTTTCTACAAAAAATTAGCCCTATCTCTCCCTCTCTTTGTAAGGATGAATCCTCATTTGAGTTAGCACTCACTGCTGGAAATTTCACTATTTCCGTCTAACGGAAGTTGGACGGAAAACGGGAGTTATTGGTCGGAAAACGGGTTTCCGTCCAACATTCCTACCACAACGAGACCCCGGAAAAATGAACACCGGTAATACCGTCTAACATCAAATGTTGGACAGAAATTCCGTCCAACGGGTCAAAGTTGGACGGAAATTCCGGATGTTAACCCACCATTTTTAGGATGGAAATTTCCGTCCAACTTTTACTCGTTGGTCGGAAAACTCATACGCTTTAATATTGAAATTCCTTCCAACGGTTGGTCAGAAATTGTGACCAATGGTTGGTAGGAAAATCTATATTTATATAAATTATTTTTATTATTTTGATATTGCTATAATTTTGTTTTACTTGTTGTCGGTAAATTCTACATCATCAACAAAGTAATGTACACAATCTAAATTCAAAATGAAAATATATTTAAATATCAAAATTATTTACAACAAAAAGATAGTATTGTGTTCATAAACATTTAAGCAATGGACTATTGCCATACACAAGAAGTCATAAAAACATAAAATACTTAATCTTCATCAGGAAGGACTTGTGTTTCATCATTTTGTTTTCTTCCCACATTTGTTGAATTTCTACCATCAATGCTGCATTTGAAGTTGCATTTGAAGATCACGCTCCATGATTTAAGAAAACAGGAAAGTGGCAAACTATCATGATATTCTTCAACCTTTGTTAAACAGGAAAGTGGCAAACTACCATGGTATCCTAGAACATAGAAAAAGGTGAAAATAAATAAATAACTCATCAGACTGACATTATAATGGACTTGCAAAAGTGCATATGCAAAACACCAACTTAAGTAAAGCCTCTGAACTAACATCTGGAAACTGTATGCATATTCAGAATTATAAGATAAACTGAAGATTGAGCTCAAGTAAGAAATCGAGGCAACATTAGAAAATACTCCTGTTCACAATAAAAGCAAAGCATAAAAGCTCAGTTTACTTTTACTTGGAAAACATCTTTCCTCCCAAGACTATCATCCTCCTGAATTTCACCCTATCACCTTAACAAATATGCATTTAATTGCAGCTTCAATGTACCAATGTAGATATGAATGCACATGAATTTCACCCTATCACCTTAACATACACACATATGAATTCAATGATTGTTCTTGTAGATACTGAGTAACAATACTATCTCCCTTAATTGCTCCTAATTGTTGAGCATCTTCAAGCCAGCAATATTATACCCTGATAACAGCCCCAACTTTAGAAGACAAAAACTAACTCAGTCCTTCATACCAGTGACTGAACTTTAGCCAATGTGACATCTTCCTTCACTATCTCCTATTCCTCCTTACTGGAAAATACCATGTAAGATCTATCTGAGGGGCTCATATCTTTTAAGAAATTAAAGGGAAGCATCTCAATACAGTCAAATATATGCCCACTCAGCAGAGGATATAAATTAATTAAAAGCAATATAAAAAGTGATAAAATACAATGCTGAATAACATTAACAACCAACCTTATCCACAGATATGAAAATGATAAATGCAAATCCAAAAAGTTGTCATCACAATCCTATTCTTGGGTCATCTTTTAACAAAATGTATTCAATTCTTTTATGCAGGACATTCGTCCAAAATTTCCGTGTATACTGATCAAAATCCTAAGTGTATTGAAACTTCATTAATAGTATGAGAGAAAAGATGCTAAATTGCTAACTCTTTTTAATTTCTAAACTAATTACATAAATTTACATTCTATGTTTCTAACAAATGCTCTAAACTCCAATAAAAAGATTGCAGTGACTGACATGCATCAGAGGACTCCTATCTTTACTCTTTGGCAAAGTTTTGAGCTTCTTGTTATCTAACTGACAAAATTGCATAGAAATTAATGTAGCAAGCTACAGCCACACCAGCAGTTGCCAATCTACACTACACAACGGAAATTAGAATATTATCATTATATGCATTAAATTATAGCAATACAACCACACCAGGAACTGTCAATCTACTCTACACAGTTCGAATTAGAATATTATCATTATAAGCATTAAATTATAGCAATACAACCACGCTAGGAACTGGCAATCTACACTACACAATGAGAATTAGAATATTATCATTATAAGCAATACACTTCTTTTTTTTGCCAGAACAGCAAGCTATATCTCACACACACATACACCAACTTTTAATATCTAATTTTCTTCAGTTAGGGGATAAAATTAAAATTCAAACCAACAATTTCTAGACCAATGCTTGAGTATGTAAAGGCCTGTGAGTAAATGGAGATTGAGCAAAACTTACTCGTTTCAATTCGCACTTGCGAAGCTCCTTCCGGCATCGATAGGGTTCATGACTCTGCCTCCCTTCATCGTCTTCATTTCTCCGCGAGCTCTAAGCCCTAATTGTTCCCTGCTAAAACTTAGTCTCCTCCGCATTATTCTTCCCTCCTCCCCCGCGTCAACCTTGGTGGACTCACTCCGCCGCGACCAAACCCTTCGCCTCACACTCAGTCGAGTCTTCGAACTGCAAATCCAGAAGTCGAGGTTTTCCTTCTAGATCTGTCGCAGAGGACGGCGGGCGAGCGGCGACATTCGAGTCTACAGCGCCGTCGCAGCCTAGAGGTCAGGGAAGGCGTCATCTTCGTCTTCATCGCAAGTGAGGTCAGGGGAAGCGTCGTCGTCGTAGGGGAAGGCAATTTTGCTGTGTCCGCTGCTGCTTAAGTGTTTAGAGAATAGGGTTTTGAGGAGGAGGAGGTACCGCCAAAGACTTTGGTGTTTTGAGCGAAATTTGAAGAAAATGAGTTTTGACAATGCTTAAATATTCTAATTTTTGTCCAATAATAATATTGGACGGTATTTAGTCAATTCGATTTTACATTTCATCTATGGTCAATTTGATTTTCTGTCAAATATTTAGTGTAGATCATAAGTTTCGTCCAACACTCACATGTTGGACAGAATTTCCGTCCAACTATCGTGAGTTGGACGGAAATTTCCATCCTTCATTCATTCTCATTTTCGACGAAAAGTTGTGACTTTTTACAAATTACCGACCAACATTTTGTTGGACGGAAATTTTAGACGGAAATAGCGAAATTTCCGGCCGTGACTGAACTCTCTCTCTCTCTCTCTCTATATATATATATATATATATATATATATATATAGAGAGAGAGAGAGAGAGAAGAGTGCGTTCGGGTGCGAATGACTCGCCCAGAAAAAGAATGAGAATTCATGCCATCGTCTGTCCATGTGTTCAGGTCTAACAGATCAGAAACACTAATTTATTATTATTTTTAAATACGATGATATTTTCATAAATTATTAAAGATTGAAGTGCAAGTAAAGTATATTACTACACATATTGGCTTAATATTAGCTTAGCAGGAGAGGTGTTGTCAAATTTGGTAGTGGAGTTTGACTAAAAGTAATTGTATAAATAATTATTTGTCTGGTTAAGCTTCCCCACCCACCCCCACCCACCCACCCAAAAATAATAAAATAAAATAATATAAAATTAAAAAAAAAAAAAAAAAAAAAAACCTTTTTTACTATTTGATTGTAGAAAATGAAAATGGAAAGTCACAAATTATATCATGAACTAGAGATTATGTACACATAATTTATATATATATATATATATATATATATATATATATATATATATATATATTTGGATCAGGGTCCACAATATTCATGTTGGACCATTCATGATTTACGATATAAGAATTGGCGGAAAGTTAGATTGGTTTTAAGATCTATACTCTTAGAGAATATTTTTACAAAATTGTGTAGAAAATTTGGTAAGTCATGTTGAAGTTAGGTTTTGTGACATAGTAGTATTGAGTCATTCTTTTCGAAGAACAATTGGAAGGCCGCTACTTCGATCCTGAATGCTTTGGGAGCTAAGGCTCGTAGATTAAAGTACTGTTATAAATATTTCAAAAAACTAAACTATAAATAACCAGCCAATAATTTTGTGGTCGAGTGACATAATGTGACTCTCTCAAATCAGAAGTTATGAGTTCGAACTTCAATAGAGACGATACTGTGCTTCATTAGGTTGGGAAAGTATATATAAATATAGAGAAAATTTCAATTTTGGTCCACTGACAATTGGGGTTGTGTTAATTGCAACACTTGACTTTCAAAAATGTTAATTGAGTACCTTGACTATGCAATTTCTTTCAATTTTGGTCACTCCGGCCAAATTACCGGCCAAAATCTCACCGGAAAAATTTAATAAGTCAAATAAGGAGGGTATTTTAGTCATTTGATCGTCTTTTCTTTCTTCCCCGGTGAGTTTCTCCATTTCCGGCGAAATTCGATGAGTTTCCCGATTCTCTTAGATGCGGCGGAGAGGAGAGGGGATGGGAGTCGGCAGAGTAAAATCGTCGGATGAATTAAATGCTCAACCACTAGCTACCAACCGAAGCAGTGCTGAACAGAGTAAGGTAACTAAGAGCATCAATGATCTGGCAAGTAGAATCGTCAGCTTCCACCAACAAAACTCTGAGCACCATCTTCGTCAGAAAGCTCTCCCACCTCAACGCCGTCGCAGCCGTCTGCGGCGGTTCTGCGCTGTTTGTTTCCCTATTCTTCCCCTGTTTCGCCTCGATTACTTCCATCTGCTTTGTTTCTTGAACTCCGAACTCCGTTCCGCCGCCGTTCGCCTGCGATTCACCCATTCTCCCTAGCAAAATAAACCCACCACTCTTTCCGATATTCGGTGCTCCAGTAATAGAAAAAACCAACAGTAGTGTGTCGAAGGTGGTGAAATTCAATGTTGTGTCATGTCTGGTTTCTCATTGCTTTGCCATCTAAAAATAGCCTCGCCGGAGCCTCAGTCAAGAACAATAGTGGGTGTGGGTTTGAGCCTCGCCGGAGCGACTGATTTTGAGCCGGCATACTCGCCGGAAATGGAGTTGCTCGCCGGAGAAGAAAGGTAAAAAGTAAAATGACCAAAAAAGCCCTCATTATTTGACCTATTAAAAATTTTCGGTGAGATTTGACCGGTAATTTGGTCGGAGTGACCAAAATTGAAAGAAATTGCATAGTCAAGGTACTCAATTAACATTTTTGAAAGTCAAGTGTTGCAATTAACACAACCCCAATAGTCAGTGGACCAAAATTGAAATTTTCTCTATAAATATATATACATAAACATTAGAAAATAAGGCAAAAGGAAATAATTAATTTATGAAAACGAAATATATCACATCAGAAACTAATTCAGATATAATTGGGTTGATTTAACCCATCGCATGATGCCAAACGGGAGCAGAGTCTAAAATAGGAAAATGACTTAATGAGGCAGCGACTTTGAGACTGCCGCAAGCTCATCACAAACAGAATTGAAGAGGAATTTGGCAAACTTGATTTGGCTACCAAACCATATATATATAGACATATAGTGAAATTCTGTTATAGATAACTAACTTTCTTTCCCTAAACAAATATTATCCCCTCAAACCATCCTAATCTTTGTATTAAATTTTGAGAAAATCATCATTTTAGTCTGTCAATTAATTCTCAATTGTGTAATCCTTAATTTTCAATTTCAACTAATTTGATTTCCGAATAGTTTAAAATTTTGTCAATTTAATCATCGAAGGGTTTAATTGACGAAATTTTAAACAATTCGAGGGTCAAATTAGTTTAAATTGAAAATTAGGAACTACATTAATAATTGGAAAACAATTAAGAGGCCTTAAATGGTGATTTCCCAATTTAATATCCATCATCTTATTAATTTGTGGTGCGATGGTATAATTTACATGTATAGACATAATTATCAAACATAAAGATTTGTAAAAAAATTTATAAGTCACATCATTCAACACAATATTAATTATAGAGTTAATTACCAAAATGGTCCATTGACTATAGCGAAATTATCAATTTGGTCCTTGATTATTTTCTTAACCAATTAAGTCCCTCAACTTTAAAATTTTTAACCAATTTGGTCCTCCGTTTGTTTGACCGTTAGTCAACTATTAACTTGCGATCAAATTGGTAATTTCGCTATAGTCAAGGGACCATTTTGGTAATTAATTTTAGGGGTGGGCAATTTGATTTAGTTTTCTTGAATCGAACCGTACCGACCCAATTGATTCGGTAATATACCGAACAACCGAACGGTATTGGATTCTTGTGTACTGAACGGTTCGATAAAAAATTGATCCGAATTGTTCGGTAAAAAATTGAACTGAACCGAATACCGTTTGATTTTTTTAAAAAATATAATAATAATAATAAATAAATAAATAAATAAAAAGTAAATCCAATTCCCTTGGTGCTTGCTCTGCTATTCAGCTCATATTCTCACGGGTATATCTCGTAAATGTTTTATTTGATTTCTTTATAGTTTGTTATCAAAAGTTCTATATTATGTGTTATGGTGTTTACATAGTCCATATCCAAAGTTTAATATATAACAAAATAGCAATCCAAAGTTCAAACGGTATTCGGTTCGGTTCGATTTTTTTTCGAACAATTCAGTTCGGTTCGAGTTTTTACCGAACGGTTCGGTATACAAGAATCTATTACCGTTCGGTTGTTCGATATGTTACCGAATCTAACTAGTTTGGTACGGCTCGGATCGAGAAAACTAAACCGAATTGCCCACCCTTAAAGTTATTTACCAAAATGGTCCTTTGACTATAACAAATTACCAATTTGGTCCTAAGTTAACGGTTGACTAGTGGTCAAACAAACGGAAGACCAAATTGGTTAAGATTTTTAAAATTGAGGGACTTAATTGGTCAAAAAAATAGTCAAGAACCAAATTGGTAATTTCGCTATAGTCAAGGGACCATTTCGGTAATTAACTCTTAATTATAAAAAAATTAATAAGAACAATTATATATTTATTTATTTTTAATACAAGAAGCTAATGATATAATTGGAGTGAGAATCATTGTTTCCAAAAGGTTGAATCGGGCTAACCTTATGGACCCATTACGTCCCGGTCCGACAGTACATCTAGAATAATGCAAATTATGGTAATTTAACTCAGCTGAACACAGAAATTAGACATTTACTCACTTCGCACAATTACGATTCCCCCTCAATTTGAGAGGGTGTTCCCTTTGGACTGAGAATCATGACATAATGCCAAGTGATAGCAGACCAAATTAAAGAAAAATACTATTTTCATCTTCTAAAATTATCTTTTATGTTCACATCATATGTGGCATTATCTGTGAAGTTTATGAATTTTTTTTGTTGTTGATTATTTATAAATTGGTTAATTCAATTATAAGTTAATTAAATATTGAGCTATCATATAAAGAATCCATGCAATCTTAAAATTAAAAAAAAGTTCAAAGCAATAATTATATGTTCGCAGTTGAAAATGTAGTATAATTGAAGTCCAAAACAGAAAATGGGGTTACGAGTGAGACTGCAAATTCATATAGAGAGAGAAATCAAACGAAAAATACTATGCGCCCGGAAAAATGAAAATTAAAAGAAAACAAAAAAACAAGAGGTAGAATAAAATAGAAAATTGAAGATGATCATAGATAACCAATTTTGTATGATTGTTTAATATTGCATCGTACTATTAATTCGTGACGTCATTATACAATTAACGTCTAACTAATAATATAAAAATTTGTAACATAAAGATTTAGTATTAAAAAAAAAAGATAAAAACTTCTAATGAATGAAACAAACGCGGATTAAACAAAAGGTGTGAACCTCCAACGGACCACCTAATCTTTAGCCGGAGAAGCGGGAAGGTCTGGCCGGCCGGCGGCGGCGGAAGAGACGCCGGAGACTTTGAACCGGCAAAGAGGGCAAGATTTGTGGAGAGAGAGCCACTTTGTGAGGCAATTCTGATGGAAAATATGATCACATGGAAGTTTCTTTCCGCCCACTCCGACCTCAAATCCCTCCATGCAAACCGTGCAAACACCGTCTCCGGCGTTGACGGTGGGCAACGACTCTTGAATCCGGTGGCCGGAGTAAACCTCCGGCGAAGATTTCGCCGGTTTTTCCACCTCACTAGTCGAATTCTCCGGCGGCGGCGACCACAGCAACGTTAAAGCCATGTCCATGTCGAAAAGTTGGTCTAAAGCAATGTTGTTTTGTGACATGCTGGAAGTTTTCTGTATCCAACAGCGCAGTGGAAAAATGGTCTTTAAATAAAAGAAAAAATTTCTTTCACCAACTCTCTCAATTTTTAGTCGGCAACAAATGAGTCCCTCTAGTTTCATAATTTATCCATTTACCCCTTAATACAAAAGAGCTCATCAAGCCCCCTAACGACTTAGCTAAGTTGGTTCATCGTCTGATTTAAAAGTTATGACTTATGACTAGAAACGATAATGTGGTGGTTCGAATTTTACTTAAAGCATGTATGAGAAAAATGTCCAATTATGTTAGAAAGTTTGGATTGGATCCTAGCAAATTATTCTGTGGATCCGGGTCTAATTTGTTCACAATTTACCTTTTAAAAATTCACAATTTGTGAAGACTATGTATTGTATTAACAAATTTTCAAAACTTAGAAAAACAATTTATATTCTAAAAATTCACAATTCCAATACTAAAAATACATAATTTAGAACCATGGTCCACCTTGCAAGGTGGACCCTCGCCCATGGTATAACAACTATTGGATTCCTTGTATGCACATGAAAACTAGGAACTGATCGATCAGCTAATTGCGCAACTCGCGATTTACCTCCGCAGTGACTTAGGAGCAGGGTCCCGTGGGCTTAGGAATAGTACTGCGATATTGTGATCATCTTAGTTTTAAAAAATAAAAAATATAAAATATAAAATAAAAGGTCATCAAGACTGTGTGAAACATGCAACTGCTGCCCTATTAAGTGTATTGAATGTTATCTTTAAATATAATTAGATTGCGTTTCCTAATGTTTTATTTATTATTTTCTAATCTCGTTATTCAATTTTTTATTTCTTTAATTTTTTGTTTGTTCTCCAAATGTATAAACTAATTTCATTTTTCTAGTATCCATTTCTTAAAAAACATTTTTTTTAGAAATACCAGTTAGCTAGTAAACGCATATAAAGATAAAAAGTTAAGTCTCACTAAAACCAATATTTAAATTGGGGTATGATTTTTAATTATCAAAATATTTTGATAGATATAAAGAAATTATATATTGTTAGTTCTTTTAGTAAAAAATAATATTATTATAATTGTCGTATCCAAAGAAAGCTTTTTCAAATATATATTATAATTTATTTTGTCAGCATCCTCTCACATGAAGGAGAAGCTAGCTGATTGACTTGTACAGTTTTGTTTTTTTTTTTTTTTTTTTTTTTTTGTTTTTTTTTTTTTTTGACACCACTTGTACAGTTAGCTATTCTTCAAATAAAGCAATGCAAGCATGACTTTGGGAAATTGATCAATTTTATTTCTTTTGAAAAATAACAAGTAGACTAAATAGTTTAATTATGATATTAAGTAATGAAGAATACATTACAATGAGAGTCACTATGAGACATGATTCATGAAACGAGACGGATCAAAATAGACAAGTAATACTTATACTAAAACATGTAATACTAATAAGGAAACAAATATTTCTTACTTACAACGGAAAATGCAATAATATTTTTTAGAAAAATAAAATTCTCTTAAATCAAAATATAAAAGTATTATATTTTTTTTTTAAAAATATTACCCTTTCTCTTATAAATAACATATACTTTATTCCTTATTAGTATTACATTTTGTAGTATAAGTATTAAATTTTCATCTTGATCCGACCTGTCTCATGGTCTCACAAAAATTTTTGCTCATTATAATTAGAATTATCTATGTACTTATAAAATTAACAATTACTACTTTTAATATATACATACATACATACATATATATATATATATATATATATATATATATATATATATATTACAAATAGAAAAACAAAAACAAAAACAAAAACCAAAAAAAAAAAAAAAAGAAAAAAAAAGCAAACAAAGAACAATAAATAAAAGGGGACAAAATCCTCATATCTAGATTCTTTAGAGGTCAACTATTTAAAAAAATAGTGAAAGAAATTAGGAGAAAAGGAAGGAAAATGAATCCAAGAAGAATAGCAAAGTACGGAGTAATTAAAGGATAACCCAAGCAATTTGTGTTCAATTGACGCTTTATGTTCAGTTGACATTTTTTATGACTCTCTTTGGGGAAGATTACAGGATTAAAATCTAGTGGTGGCTCTCTTTAAAAGAATTATACACACACATATATATAGAGTTAATACCCAATTTGTAATTTAGTCCTCGACTATATTGATTTTTCTCGATTTAGTTCTAAATGACTTTTTTTTTGTGTTTAATTAGATCTTCAAATTTGATGATTTTACCCAATTGAGTCCTTAGCTGTTAGAATCAAGAACTAAATTAATTTTTTTTTGGGTATAATCGAGGTTTAAATTAAATAAAATTACTATGTATAGTCGAAGAGTAATTTGGATAACTACTATAGGTGAGGACTAAATTATGTATTAATAGATATGAAATTACCAAGTTATTTTAACAGATGACAAAATTGAGAGAACCATCAAAGTTGATGACTTAATTAAACACAAAAAGTCGTTTATGACTAACTCGAAAAAAATTACTATAATCAATGACTAAATTGCATATAATTGAAGACTAAATCGAAAAAATCACTATAGTGATATCTCATTTCTTATATATTTAAATTATAATTAATATATGCTCATCACTTCTCAAGTATATTAAGTTGATTGTGATATCTTCGATATCAATCAATGTATTTAAAAACAATTACTTTAGTACTCTGATCAAAATTGTATCGAATAAGACTAATTGCTGAATCACATGCATGTGAAGTGCCAGATCAGAGTGGTTCATTGTTTAACAAATTGACATTTAAAAGCTTTAATTGACTATTTAACTTAATCATCAACTGCACATTATAAAATCTCTATTTATATCATTTACATGTGGCTATAGGCGGTGATACGCAGCTACCCTAATTAAGATCACATTTCAACTTAAACCGACCAATTAATTAATTGGTAGTAGGTTTTCAAAAAAAAAAAATAAAAAAATTATAATCTACTTTACCTATCTTGTTTTGTGTGCGAGCTAATATGCAAAATCAGTACAAATTTAGACCTGGTAATTATGGACACGAACCGTTAACACGACACAAAAATAACAGATTAGTGTTTAGCTTTAACGTGTCCCGGGTTGTTAACGGGTTGACCCGTTAAGGACCCGTTATGTTTCGTGTCTTAACATGTCAACTCGTTAAATCTGTTAAGAACCCGTTATTGCACTACTGGAAATTATAAAATTTTCGACCACCTGAAAGTGATCTTAAATCAATTTGAAAGCAAAAAGTGGTCGGAAATAGCAATAAAGGTTTTTTCGGATACCAAAAGTGGTCGGAACAAGACTTTCGACTTGATTTAAGATCACTTTCAGGTGGTCGGAAATTCCATAATTTCCAACAGTGTTGGTCATTTTTTGATACTCGAAAGACGTTTGCTAGTCATTTTATACTCGAAGGACATTTGCTAATCATTTTATACTCAGAAGGTATGCCGGTAAAAGCACAATATTCGAAGGACCATTGAAGGTATTAACTCCAATCATTTTACATCCTCCCAAATGCTCTATCGGGTCGGGGTGTGGGGACCCTTAGGGTTGGGGTTCAGCCTTTTGGAAGAATAGTTGAACTGTTAATTGAAGGATTAGAGTGACAACTTTAAATCAATCACTTAATTCAATCTCTATTTTACCATCATTGCTACCTCTTTCTTATAAGGCTAATTGTTTCCTTACCAGATTTTTAATTAATTGAATTCTTAAATTTCGTAAAACTAAATTTAGAAAACATGCATCTACTAATTAGTGCTTGATTGAATCAATTTTGCCTCCATATATAATTTTGATTGGTCAATTAGATAGAACATGATTTTTATACGTGAAGATCGCTAGTTCGATTCTTGTTAATACCTTCTTGGTCAAGTCTATTATACATGATTTTTTTAGTATGATTTACCTTTCTTGTGCGATTATCCAATCCACCATTGTGTAATGGTTGGGATTTTCTTATCACCCATAAAAAAAAAAATACTAAACTACTATAATTATTATGTTTTATCTTTGAAAGTCGGTCAAGTATGTAATATATTGTATAATACAAATCTATAAATATCGACTATGGGAGAAAGTAATTGAGAAAAGAACACCCCAATTAGTGAACTTAGCTTGTTGGTTGTTCATTCTATCCCAACAACATTAAATTGTCAACCTTATCATAAATTTCGTCGACGTCGAAGCCCCAAATGTTGCCATGTCGACTTTAGATATGGTCGACAATGTCATCTTATGATCATAAACTTGTGGTTTTGGCCAAGTCTCAAGTCGGATGACTGCTCCTTTGTTAGGTAAGAATTGAAATTAAGTAAAGTTTCTCATAAGAATGTGGGTCACACTTGTGTGAGACCGTCTTACAAATTGAGTTGGGTCAAAATAAAAATGTAATACTTATAATGAAAAATGTAATACTAATAAGGAATAAAGTGTTTGTTATATTTATAAGAGAAAATGTAATATTTTTTAGGAAAAAGTAATAATTTTACAT
Source organism: Ipomoea nil (assembly GCF_001879475.1). Taxonomy (NCBI): domain Eukaryota; kingdom Viridiplantae; phylum Streptophyta; class Magnoliopsida; order Solanales; family Convolvulaceae; genus Ipomoea; species Ipomoea nil. The sequence goes on along the minus strand of NW_017617714.1, from coordinate 2,677,342 downwards.
TTTGATGTAAAAGTATTTACATTTTTCAACAAAAATATTACTTTTTTCCTTATAAGCAATGTTGACAAGTTTTGTTATTTATAAAAGAAAATGGAATACTTATGAGGGTTAATTCCACCAAAGGTCCCTTGTCTTTGGTGACAATTTCAAATTTAATCCCAGACTATCGTTTTGTCATTTAACATCCCAGATTCCTAGACTATTATTTTTGGATACTTTTAGTGCTTCTCATGATTTTTTCTATTTTTAGTAAGAGTATTTTTGTCTCTTCATATTTTTCATTTGTTATTTTTTTCGGTTTCAATCGGTTTAATTTGTTTAGAACTTTACTAAAAATCGATTGAAAATATAGTTACTAAAAATAAGAGGTTACCTAAGTTCTAAATCAATTAAATTAGTTAAAACCCGAAAAATAACGAAAGAAAAATGTGAAAAGATAAAAATGCCCTTACTACAAATATGAAAAGTCATGAGAAGGACTAAAAGTGTCTAAAAAATAATAGTCTGGAATGTTAAATAGCAAAAATGATAGTCTAGGACTAAGTTTGGAGTTGCCACCAAAGACAATGGACATCTGGTGGAATTAACTCATAAAAAAATGTAATACTTTTAAATTAAAATGTAAAAGTATTACGTTCTTTTTCAAAATTATTATCAATGTTGCAAAAATCGCGCCTAGGCGCCGCCCGGCCGCCGACGATTCGGCCGGAATCGGCCTCATCCGCGGCCGGGCGGCTAGGTGGCGATTAATTGGCCGAACCGGGCGCCTAACCGCCCGGCCAAATCGGTTTTTTTTTTTTTTTTTTTTTTTTTTTTTTTTGTTGAAAAGTGTAGAAAGTTCGGTAAGGCATAACTTTTGACTCGATTGTCCGTTTTGGACAATTTTTTTTTTCAAATAGCATATTTTTTCGCCAAAGGCGGTTTGGTCTTCTAATTTCTCCAAAAAATGCTTTTTTTTGTTCTTAATTTTAATTTTTTATGTATTTAGATGGTTTTAACAATATTCAAAACGATTTTACAACCACTTATGTGAATAATTTGTAAGAAAAAACTAGAGGAACCTTTTTATGTTTTATTAGTGAATTTCACAATTTTTAATTTTAATTTTTTTTAAAAAATTAAAAATAAATAAATAAATCGGCGCCTAGGCGCCCCCTATTGCAACCTTAATTATTATACATTTTCAAAAAAGTAATAAATAATTTATTCCTAATTAATATTACATTTTTCAAGTATTACATTTCCTACCAAGACTATGTGGTCTAATGGTATTCGGGTTAGATTTTCATTTGGAATGTTATGAGTTCAAGCCTTAGTGGTGACGTTATTGGTTCTTTGTGTTTCAGTAGGTTGAGAATATATATGAACAGATACTACGTTGTAATAGAGCCAGTAACATAGATCCGTGAAACAGTGTCATGCAACAAAATTTTGAATCTTTGAATTGAATATCATTTTCAAACCGTCATCCGTGCTCTTCAGAGCGATTGAGATGAAAATGAAAAAAAAAAAATTTATTATATAAATACTTGAATCTTTGAATTGAATATCATTTTAGTATATTTAAATATATATATTTGTTTTACTAGTGAATTTAAATAGAAAGAGTTACTTTATCTAATAAAAAATAGAAATTTGAATCAAAATAAACAAATAAATAAAAATAAATAAATAAATATACAAGAGTATATAATAATACATATATATAGACATACATATGTGTGTATATATATAAAAATTTCATATTTAATGCATAACTTTTTTTTTCTCCCTTATTTTTTATTTCTTTCTTGAAAAGGGTAAAAGGCAAATGGATTTTGCAATTACTAAAGGATGGATTCTAATTGTGGGATAACAAAAGTATGCAAACAAACATAGTAATAGGTATCTAAATCGATAGTAGGGTGAAAAAGTCCACAATCAAACACACCGTATTGTATTCCCGGTGATTTTATCATATTCAAAGCCAATATATTATTTCAACAAACTTGAGTGCACTATATATAGGAAGGATGGATCATATGAGAGAGCACATACCCATGTAAAAAATGTGAATTAATCTCATCCATCCATCTGTTGGAAAAATAGTAAAAATGGCATTGTAAGTGGTTATTTTGTGGTACAAATATATGTGCGGTTCACTTCTAATTTGGGTCGGGTCTAAGTGTATTCATGTTCTTCGTATTGAGACGAAGAGATTGATATATTGTACGCTCAAAACGGATAATGGATGAATAGGAAATTGATTTGCAAATTAGACCCATTTAAGTTGAAAAATAAATGTGGAAATGCTTCAAACAAGAACTTGTCTCACATTGAAAAAGCAAGGGGATTTGCACCACTATATATAAAAGAGCCAATTAGAAGGTGGTTGAATTGTATAGCATAGATGTTCTCTCTCTCGCGCGCGCGTGGGGTGGGTGATTGCAAATCAAATCCCAGAAGGAGCTTATGTCAGAAAAGATTTTGACTCCTCGTTTCGAAGAACTAGGTTCCTCATTTCATAACCTTTCGAAGGTACCATTCGGAAAAGATTTTGACTCCTCGTTTCGAAGAACTAGGTTCCTCATTTCATAACCTTTCGAAGGTACCATTCGGAGTAGTTATCTTTCGAACGACTCTTCGCAGTACTGTTCTGGGTATTAATTCTGATGTTACGGAATTAATTCAGAAAAGTGGCCGGAACTAGTTTTGACCAAATGGTAGATTTTGACTCCTCGTTTCGTAACCTTTCGAAGGTACCATTCGGAGTAGTTACCTTTCGAACTGCTCACGATTTGAACCACTCTTCGTAGTACTCTTCTGGGTATTAATTCTGATGTTATGGAATTAATTACAAATTAATTCCAATTTTAAATTTAGAATTAATTTCCAGAGTAATGGTATCTGTTATGAAGGTTACACATACTGATTTTATTATCAATTTTAATGACATGATAAATGCTATTTATCCTCTTTTATCATATTTACACCATGGTTGAGGAGCATATTTTACACATAAACTTTTGCTTACGTTTTTGCTCTCACAAAACTCTGCTCAACTTCCTTCACAAATTTTTGTGTTCTACCCGTGTTCTAGTTCGTCAGGTTCGATCACTTGTTCAAGTGCTCAAACATTATTGAGACGTAGTATGTTTTATCTTGGGAAACCTAGGCTACAACGCTCTTAGCACCTTTGGAATGTACCAAATAAGATTTTAAGGAAAGAGTGTTTCTCTCGACTTATACTAAACCCCTAATCTTTCATTGCTTGTATTTTTCCAGAAATAATCTTTTCGTAGGGTTATTTCATTACACCATCTATATTGAGTAAGGGATGGAAATTAAGGAACAAACATACTTACATTTTTGTATTTACAATGGTGTATTTGAAAATATTTGATAATGCATCCACAAATAGCTGACGGTTCATTCACGATCTATAGTATTGCATTCAAGTGTGCACTATTAGTTATCTGCAAATGCATTGTCAAGTGTTTTCCAATGCACCATCGTAATTATAGAAATACAACTGCGTGTTTTTTCTCTAGCTAACTTCTAGCATTTGATCAAGCTAGATAGATAAATGAAATTAATCCGCACTTTTTACATAGGTCATGTGTTCTCAATTGAACCTGATCTCCCCACACACTCTCTCAAGAAAACCTATATACTTGATTGAATCAATTTTGTCATCATTCTCTATAAAATAATCATAGGAATTTTGCCACCATTCTATCATAATTAATACTAAACTACAATAATTTTGTGTACATGTGAAAGCTTGTTAAGAATGTTTACTTCAAAGCAATAATTTTGACTATGGGAGAAGGCAATCGAGAGAAGAACACCCCAATTAGTCAACTTGTCTGTTCGTTCTATCCCAACAACATTGTCAACCTTGTCATAAATTTCGTCCACGTCGAAGCCCCAAATGCTGCCATTTGCAAAACTAACCTATTCGGAACTTTTAGGTATATATATGGTCGACAATGACCTCTTATGATCATAAACATGTGGTTTTTTTTTTTTTTTTTTAAAATATATAGGAATAAGGACAATAATGCAATTAGGACATTGAACTTAAAAAACTTACATTTAGATCCCTGAACTAATCAACTTTATAAAAATAGTCCTATTTGTAGGTTTTTCAAGTTGTTAGCAGGTCACCCCTTTTAAAATATTTTTTTTTTAAATTATTATTTAAAATTAAAAACAAAAAACCAAAAAAAAAAAAAAAAACAAAAAACAAATCGACTCAGCCGGAGACGAAGAAACCTTCTTCGTCTCTGGCTGGAGACGAAGAAGTTATCTCCGTCTCCACGGCCGGAGACGAAGAAGGCTTCTTCGTCTCCGGCGGAGACGATTTTTTTTTTTTTTTTTTTTTTTTTAATTTTAAATAATAATCTTTTAAAAATATTTTAAATTAGGGGTGACCTGCTAATCGCTTGAAAAATCTACAAATTGGACTAATTGAATAGAATTGGTTAGTTTAGAAACTCAATTGTAGTTTTTTTAAAAAAAATTCGGTGGTGTAATTGCATTATTGGGTGCACTTCGATGGCCTATTCGACCCTTATTCTTAAATATATATAATCTCAAGTTGGATGACTGCTGCTCTGTTAGGTAAGAATTGAAATTATGTTCTGTCGGGCCGAGGTGTGGGGGGCCCTTAGGGTTGGGGTTCAGCCTTTTGGAATAAGAATTGAAATTATGTTAAGCTTTCTTCTTCATTTGAGGAATGTGCGGGCCGATGCTTCCAATTTCAAACCGTCAAACCGTGCTCCTCAAAACGATTGATATTGATATTGTTAGAAATGTATCAGAATAATATGGAAGCGAATAATCTAAGTACAGAAATATATATATATATATATATATATATATATATATATATATATATATATATATATATATATATAGAGGTAATAATATGGGAAAATAAAAATAATTAAAAAGGATTAAGTTTTTTAAATAGGAATGAATAACGAGTAATTTTCTGTCACGGACTTAGTGATACCAAGTTGTTCCCCCATATGAGAGGTTGTGGATTCAAACGTCAGTGGAGGCAGTATTTACTGTCACCAAGTTGCTCCTCCATATGAGAGGTTGTGGGTTCGAACGTCAGGAGGCAGTATTTACTATACATTGTAACAGAGTCAGTAGTACTAAAAAAAAAAGAGATAAAATACGTAATACGAAGTACATGATCATGGGAAAATATGGAGTACATGATAATAGGAAAATCTAAGCATATACCGTAATTGATTCTAAAAGTAGATCAATTTGAGTTGGAAAATGAAGATGGAAAAATAATGGTAATAATGTTACCAGAGAGTGTTCTATGCAAATAATATCAAGTAGTATTGCCAGGAATGTTTAGTACAAGATTGTGAGTCTGTCCCCCTTATTTTTACATGGGCTCGACTTTTATACTATACATTGGTAACGGTTATAGTAATGGCACAAGTGCACAACGGCCTCCTAATAAGTGCAACATGCAGCTCCCATCAGTAAGTGTCGTAGCTCCTTAATAATTGTGTGCTCTCATCCATAACTCCTGTTCTTTGATGATTCTAATAAATGCATTGGAATTTGGGTTGAGTGACTGTTCTATCTCCTATCTACTTAACCGTTACTAACTGTGTTAATTACTTGACTCCTTCATGTTAGACCAAGAGCGTCGGGTCGAGTCTAGTTCCTTGTCCAATAATCCTCTCACCGGCCCTCATACTCCTTAACTACAAGTGCAACAAGGTTAGCTTGGGAGTTGGGGGTAATAAAAGTACAAACTCAACTCATTGAATATATATCCCGTCACCAGTCCTCCTACTCCCAGGATACGAGCCTGGAAAAGTTGACTAGAGAGTAATAATGACTCTCACTTTTAATATTTTTATTTTATTTTATTTTAATAATAATAATAATTTTAATTCTAATTTTACTTTAATATATTTTCGATGCAGATACTACTATCCCTATATTAAAAAAATCAATATTTGTCATCTTAGAAAATCAAATCTAAGCCATTCAAATAAATATAATGAACACACAAGATTAGTTCTCACGTTCTCCTGTGAAGGTGTTCTCATTTGATTCTTAGAGCATCCCCAATAAGGGGATTGTTCACGTTTTTGTAGGAAAAATGATCTACATGGATGAAAGAGAAATAAGTGAGAGAATGCTTAATTGGGGTTGTTCTGTTAATTTGGAGATTTTGTCCGCTTATGGAGCCCAACTCAGGAAAAGAACAGTTGCACGCCATTTGTGTGAAGCACAATTCGCGCCCAGCCTCGGCACGCGCCAGCTGGGCGTGTTAATTACATTGTTTTTTCTTTTTTTCTTTTTTCCAATTTAGCTTTATTTTGTTTTGTTTTCTTTATTTTTTATTTCCTCTCATTTTCTCTTTCCTAATCACACTTACAAAAACTTCTCAAAAATCACACTAAAATCCCCACTATTGAAGATTCACACTTCTACGTTCATTAAGCTAGTTTAACAACATAACAAAATAAATATTATTCAACTTTCAATTAATTTTTAACTTTTAGCTAATTTTTCAATTTCGCATGCCAAACAAAGCCATAATAGTTTTAAATTTTAAAATTAATCGTACAAAAATTAAAACGTAAGATATCAATATATAATTAACAAAATTTTAAATAGTAAACAAAGTCAAAATCGGAGGGGACACATTCCGAGCCTCCGGCATGGAGGGCACGTGGGCGGCATGCACCGGCTCCGGCTGGGGCCGGGGGACTTTGCGACACGCGGCGCAACGTCACCAGACCAGGGCCTGAAAGAGATGCACAGGGAGATCGTTTAGTGCTGACGGTTGGGTTCTTGGCACAACCATTCCAGGAAAGCTGATCGTGAGCCTGGCAGGCGGTCGGGCCGGTCGGTCTGAGTCTGGAGTGGTTTGGGGCTCAGACGACAATCGGCGCCCGATCGTATGACCTACATGTACAGGTGGCTATATCCCTATCAATTTTATTACTGAAAATATATTATTTTGTATAATTTACATTCAGTATACAAATAATGTACTTTATGTATATTAAAAACGTTTTTTTATGGTCCACATAACACTATATGGACCATGGTCCACATAAAAATTTGCCAATGATTAATTATGAACTTATGCAAGATTATTTGGTCCGTAATAAATATATTTTGTATTTTTTACCGACAAAACTTTTATGTATCTTTCGTTATCTAAAACACTTGTACTGTATATGTTTAAGTGTAATATAGTGCGATATCAAGCCACTCAGTTTGCAAAATGCACCACACCTTGATGCATTAGTGAACAGATGATAGTGTATTTGGACATACATAGTGGTGCAAAGCCGCATAACCGCACGAGAAGCAGTAATAGCATATGAACCAACAATAAACCAGCAGATGGGGTCTGTCGACCACCGAGATGGGGGGTTAGCCGACCACCGAGTGGTGGGAAGACCAGTCGACCCTCAAGTAGTAGGAAGGTCAATCAATTTTTCATCATTTTACTCATCTCTATAACTTCATGCTTAATGCACAATCTTTGTTCCATCCGTTTACTCCTCTCTTAAACTATGTTCAATTTTTGAGAACGTCAAGTTCTCAATACCTTTGACCGATCAATATGCCTTCACTCCACACCAAAAATTTTTGAGAGCATCCAGTCCTTGGTGTCTCATCCACATTCATTTTTCTTGGTCTATCCTTTCAGTTCGGCTAACCAATCCACCTAACTAGTCTGTCTGACCAATCCCTCTAACCAGTCAGTCCGACCAGTCTACCTGACCGTCCACCCAGTACTCCATTAGCTATCTAGTACTCCCTTAACCATCCAATACTCCATTACCTATCCAGTGCTCCATCAGTCATCAATATTCCATTAGCCATTTGATACTCCATTAGCTATCCAGTACCCGATTAACCATTCAATACTCTGTTAACCATCCATTACTCCGTTAATCACCCATTACTCCGATAACCATCCAGTATTCTACTTTAATAACTGATTCTGTACTAGACCAACCAGACTAACGACTCCTAGACTCTATACTAGACCTCCACCAACTAGACTTTTCACTAATGAATCCTAGACTTAGTACTAGATCTCTCGCAGACTGAACTTTGTCAAATTTTGCTTCTAGCAGTCTTTGATTTGTTCCACAATGACTTGATTACTAGAAGTTATGAAAGGATGAGTTGTATTATAAAAATGTACTATTAGAAGTTATGAAATGCTTGTGAGGGTATATTCAATTTAGAGTTTTAATGACTTTTGTAAACTTTTTAATCTGAAAAAGTTTTTTAAAGTTTATAAATGTTTGTCCACACAAACTTTTATAGGCTTGTACATAGTTTATTAAAGTCTTGAAGATTCTGGCCCTGTTTGGTAGATGACTGCTAGCTGATAGTCGTTAGCTGTTAGTTGATTGGGTAAATTAGAGGGTATAACTAGTTGATAACATTAGCTGATTGTAGAAATGTGTTTGGTAAATTAGCTGTTAGCTGATAGCTGTTTGGTATAATTTTCTTTCTCAAAAAGCTAATTGAAAAAGTTGTTTTAAGCAACTTTTTGAATTTTAGCATTTTGGAGTTACAAAAAGCTAATTAACCAACACTTATATTGGCCCTGTTTGGTAAAATGGCTGTTAGCTGATAGTTGTTTGCTGTTAGCTGATTGTGTTAATTAAAGGGTATAAATAGTTGATAACATTAGATGATTGTAGAAAAGTGTTTGGTAAATTAGATGTTAGCTGATAGCTGTTTGGTATAATTTTTTTTCTCAAAAAGCTAATTGAAAAAGTTGCTTGGAGTAGCTTTTTGAAGTTTAGCCTTTTGAAGTTGCAAAAAGCTAATTAACCAAACATTTCTATTGATATTTTAACTAAACCAAACAATTAATAGTGATCAAATAAGCCAAAATTGGCCTATAGGCCAATTTTTTACCAAACAGGAATTTTTTACCAAATCAAAAAGTTAATAGTGGTCGAATAAGTCTAAATTGACCTATAAACTAACTATTTTACCACACAGGATATTTATGAAATTTTAGAAGATTATATTAAAGTAATTTAAAATATATTACTTTAAATATCTTTGGAAGTTTCAAAAAGTCTATCGAATACAATCCTTAATTGAACTCTAGTTCCAAACATTTCAAATTATGCCGCTACTAATGGCAAATTATACAATGACAAGTTCACTTCACATTTCGAACTCGGTCCAAAATGACATTTAGATTATACACTTGAAGTTAATATATTATGTATTTGCAGGTAATAAATTATGTGTATATAAATAAATTGAAAGTACATAATATACCATTATAGTATATCTGCAGTTAACATACTATGTCTTCAGTTTATTTACATATATATATATATATATATATATATATATATATATATATATATATAATCATTTTTGTAATTATATATTTTTTATTTTTATTACGTTATGCTAGCATATAAAATAATTTTATTTTTCAAGTTCAAGATTATTTTATATGCTAGCATAACGTAATAAAAATAAAAAATATATAATTACAAAAATGATTATATATATATATATATATATATATATATATATATATATATATATATATATATATATATATATATATATATATATAAAATAAGCTAACATAAAATATATACTTTTAAATAGTTAAAATTAAAATGACAAAATTTATAAATATCTAAGGTTATCTTACATAACTTAAGAAAATGAAGGGAATCACATTCCCTTCAAAATTCTATGTGGAGTTAGGAATGTTTCATTCCCTGGGAATGTTATATTCCCTCAGATAATATGAACCAAACATAGGAATATAAGCTTTGGAATGTTATATTCCCTTGGTTATGTAATATACCTTGAACCAAATGCTCTTCACGGAATATCAGATTACCTTAGGGAATGTTAGATTCCTGGGAATGTTAGATTCCTGGGCTTGGTTAAAATTGGGTATGTAATATAATCATGTTTGGTTTAAGGTTATCTTTTATACGCACTATAATATCCTTAACATATTTTCATATATTCTAATAAATTTAAAAATTAAAATAAATAAATAAGATAACGGTATCATATATAATTACATGATTTTAAAATATTAACTAAAATCTTGAACTTGAGAAACAAAATTATTTTATATGCTAACATAACATAAAAAAAAATAAAAAATATATATAATTACAAAAATAATTATATATATATATATATATATATATATATATATATATATATATATATATATATATAATAAACTAACATAACCAAGGTTATCTTACATTACTTAAGATTTTGAAGGGAATCACATTCCTTTCAAAATCCTATGTAGAGGGAATGTGACATTCCTTGGGAATGTGACATTCCTTGGGAATGTTAGATTCCCTAAGATAATATGAACCAAACACCGGAATGTGAGCTTTGGAATGTTACATTCCCTTGGTTATGTTATATAACCTGAACCAAACGCCCTAAGGGGGCGTTTGGTTCAGGTCATCTTTGATTACCTAGGTAATCTGAGTCTGGTAATGTTATATTACCTTGTTTGGTTTAAGTTATGAGATTACCTGGTAATGTTATATTACCTGAAAGCTGATGTGGCGGTAATGTTTCAAGGTAATGTGATTACCCTCATTTTTTTTTAGGTAATCTTAGATTACCTTGAATTATTCCAACTTTGCCCTTGTTAACTAATCCTTATCCTTATAATAATAATAATAATAATAATAATAATAATAATAATAATAATAATAATAATAATAATAATAATAATAATAATATTATTATTATTATTATTATTATTATTATTATTATTATTATTATTATTATTATTATTATTATTATTATTATTATTATTATTATTATTATACTATAAAATATACATGTGTATATTTATATATTTAGTTTTTTAATATTTGAACATTGATATACATTCATACATATAAATAAATAAAATAAATACAAACACATAATATATATATATATATATATATATATATATATATATATATATATATATATATATAGAGGATCATATGAGGTCATGTTCCCACATGAGGTCTAAGGTCAAAATCTGGCCGTTGATTATGTGGTGATCTATGGTTGTTGTTGATTTGGGTTTTTATTTTGTCATTTTTTTTTTCTGTTTCCGCGTGAGTGTGTAAGGACATTTTTGTATTTGTATTTTTATTTCCTATTTATTTGGTGTCTTTGTCGGGTGAGTTTCTCATTTTTAGGAGTGTTATACATGGTAAATAAAGATTTTTAGCGTTTATATTCTGATGTAGTAATCCACTTTATACAGTTTGTAGTGATTGTGATTTTTCCTTTCATCGTTTCATAGTTTTTCAATTTTTTTGTCTTTCTCTGCGTGAAGGCGTATGGATTCTCCAGGTTAGTTTTTCCGTTTGTTTCTTGTATATTTTTTCTGAGCATCGGGTAGTGGTTGGTTTGTGTATAAGTATGTGTCTATTTGTATGACATGCGTTCTAGGTGCCGTGGTTTGATGTTGGTTATCGAGTTTTAATTTTTATATATAAGTCTGGGGTCTTGGATTATTGATTGGGTAGTTGGTCTGGTTTTATGTCGTAGTTGTATTTGTTATTTTCATTTTTTAATAACTGCAATTGCCTTATGTTTTTCGTTTTAATTTGTTTTGGTAAATTATGTTTTTCGGTATTTGTTTGACATTATGGCTTATGTGTGCTGGGTTTGTGTTCGATTGTAGGATGTTGTCGTGGTAGTTTGTGTTTTTCGGTGTAAATGGTTGTTGCATTTCGTTATAGATTGTCTGCTAATTTATGGATTTCGGTGGTGGGATGACAACATTGCTTGTGTGTTTCTGGATTTGGTTCGCTGTTAGTATATTATGTTGTTAGTTCTGTGCATTCCGGTGTACATGGCATTTGCATTTTATATTGGTTTTGAAGGGTTTTGGTTTGTAGGGGGTAGGGGTTTTCTTCGTAAAGTGCATTTTGTGTTATTTGATATGTGCAAGCAGCTTGTTTTTTTATTTTTAATTGGAATGATATGCATGCCGTTTTATTTTGACCGGTTTTGTGTTTGTGTGTATATTTCTGTTTGATGTTTGTGCAGCACGGTCGGAATCGCAGCACGGGTGTGTTATGGACGTGTCCCCCGATGGGACTAAGTTTTGGACGCCTTCGTGTGATGCGGCGGTTAGGCCTTTTCAGGGGCAGACTTTACCTTCTCTCGCTCACGGTATTGATTTTTATCGTCAGTATGCGTCGCTCGTTGGTTTTGATGTACGTTGTAGTTCGTTGCGTAGGAATAGGCAGGGTGTTGCTGTGAAAGACTTGTTGGTTTGTTCGCGTGAGGGGTTCAAGCAGGCGGTGCAGGGCTCTGTTGTTGTGGATGCTGCGTTGGATCAAGTACCTGTGGATCCGAAGCGCCGGCGTGTTTCAAATAGGGTGGGGTGCAGAGCGAGGTTGGTGTTGAAGATGGGTGACGATGGGGTTTTTGTGGTTCATTTCATTGAGCTACGGCATAATCATTGTTTGTGCTCGGATGTGGCTAAGCCTTTCTTGCGGGGTAATCGTTCCATGGATGTGCAACATCAGATTTTTGTGCTTAAGTGTGCTAGGGCCAACGTTGGGCCCAATAGGTCGTTTCGTTTGGCTAGGGAGTTTTCTGGGTCGTATTCAAATGTTGGTGCGACATGTGTCGATTTTAAAAATTTGAAGCGTGATTTAATGACATTTATTGGAACGTCAGATGCTCATATTGTTGTGAAAAAATATGCTAAGAAGGTAGATGATTGCCCGGATTATGTCTTTAGATATGATGTTGATTCTCAGGATCAGTTATGTAGGGCTTTTTGGACTGACCCTATTGCGAAGGAAAATTTTTCAGCTTTTGGAGAGGTGGTGTCGTTTGATGCAACTTATGGGACTAATAGGTAAGCCACGTGTTCTTAAAAAAAACTTTCTTGTTGTTGTTTTTTTTTATTATTATTACTGGTATGTGCAGTTTATTGTTATGTATTTGTGCAAGCAGTATGCTAAAAACCATGGGTTTTTTTTTTTCGTTGGTTTGGTGTTATGTATTGCAGGTATGGTATGGTGTTGGTCCCGTTTACTGGTGTTGATAATCACAAGAGAGGTGTCACATTTGCAATGGGGTTGATTTCCCGTGAAGATGTGGACTCTTACGTGTGGCTTCTCCAGCAATTTAAAAGTGCAATGGGTTGTGTGCCTAGTTGCACTATCACTGATCAAGATCCTTCGATGCGGGTTGCAGTCCCTCAGGTGTTTGATACTACGCGGCACAGGTTTTGTATGTGGCATATTATGTCAAAGGTTGGCGAGAAGGTTGGTAATGTTCTATCTAAAGATGAAGAGTTTCGGCGCGCGTTGAATGATGTTGTTTGGTGTGAGACGTCGTCTGTGGAGGAGTTTGAGCGGGGTTGGCAGGACGTTATGAAAAAGTATAGCCTTGGTGACCACCGATGGTTTCGTCTTATGTATGATCTGAGATCGTATTGGATCCCTGCGTATTTTAATGATATTTTCATGGGTGGATTGCTTCGCACGACATCGAGGTCCGAAGCTGCGAATAGTGTGTTTGGTAGTTGCACAAACCAGCATGCTAGTTTGTCTGAGTTGTTCAACAATTTTGAAGGGGCTATTGATGCTTAACGTTTGGCGCAGGCCAAACTAAATGCCGAGTGTGAGGGTCATTTTCCTTTGTGCCAGACTCCGATGTTGATTGAGAAGCATGCGGCTGCGGTGTACACTATTAATGTTTTTTATGATGTGCAAGCCGAGGTTATCGCGGGATCTTTTTCGTGTCGTGCTGTGCGTTCAAATGTTGAAGGGCTGGTAACCCGGTATGAGGTTGAAGATGATGATGGCCCGGTACGCACCGTGAGTTTTGACTCTGGTAATGATGGTGTTGAGTGTACGTGTAACATGTTTTCACGGGTTGGGTTACTTTGTCGTCATATTTTCTGGGTTTTCAAGGATCGTAGGGTTGTTTCTATCCCTTCTCGGTATGTGATCGCACGTTGGACAAGGGGGGCTTGTGTGCGACAGGTGTTGGGTGTTCAACGTGGTGGCGATTCGGAGGTAGATGTCGCAATTGGTGAAGCTTGGGCAGAATTTTTTTCGTGCGTGACCATGGCTTCACGGAGTGTTGAGCATGTTACCAAGTTGAATGCAACCCTAAAAGATTTCAATGCTTTTTTATTGGCTGAGAATGGTCCTACCGTTCGTGCTTCTTCTTCTAAGAAGCAACTTTTTGAGTCGTTTTGCGGTGCTTCGCCAGATGGTCAGGTTAATGTTTGTCCTCCTCCAATCTCTAATAACAAGGGTGGTGGCAAACGTTACAAAAGTACAAGGGAATTAGCTATTGAAAAGTCGGGGCGTCGACAACGTCAATGTCAAACTTGTGAAAAGTATGGGCATAATAGTCGTACCTGCCCGATGCGCAACGTTGACGTTTGATGAAGGGGGTCGTATTGCTCTTTGGTTTAAATTTGAATTTAAACATGTTGCTTTGTTTTTTACTTCGTCACTGACTTGTGTTTATTTCGCATTTGATTTGGGTTTCAATAATGGATTTGGTGTGGTTTTTTTTATTGGATTTGTGTTTCTATTCTGTTTATTAATTTTATATTTCCCCCTTTTTAGATAGGATGGTCATGGTACTCTTTTATTCCGTTTTCATTTATTCAGTAACCACTTCCATCTTGCACAGTATAGTATTCTGTGGATGCACAAAGTAACTGGAAATTTATGCATGTTTGCACATATCTTTCCTTTGAGGTTGTACAACAATTTATTTGCCTTTGTAGTTCGGTTTCACGTCTTGTCTTGCACCCGCCTTCGATGTACCCTATTATTTCAACTCGGGGGTGTCATGCGGACATGCATGTTATTAACACTACAATGTTAAGTTGACTTCTTACCAGCGCTAAGACGTCCACCTACTGTGATGCATGTTGTGTTTCTGTGTGGGTGTACATCATATTAACGTGTCAAAATCTATTTAGTGGACTACGGGTTATTTGTTTTTGACTTACGGTGGTATTATTTCATTCTTTTTCCCCACATTATGATGCCACATCCCACTTGCACAGTTCCGGTCATTGTGGTTGCACGCGGTCACTGGAATGCTATGCACAGTTGCACATATGCTCCCATCAATGTTGCACAGTATTTCATCTGCACTATACCCGTTTGTGTTTTTTTTTTATTACCCGATTTGTTAACGTAACACTATCGCACAGTCTAGGATTGGGACTTTGACATTAAATCTGGGTTTGTGCTCTATCTTGCACGTTCGATTCCCTCGCTTTAACCGATCATTGTGACTAAGGGTGGTCATGCCAACATGCATTTCAATACAACTTTAAACTTAAGTTGGTTTATTACACTTGTGCCTATCACCCCTACCGTTGTTCATTTTCTTTTTCTACGTGGGTGCACACTACCTTCATGTGTCTTAATGTTTGTAGCGGTCTACGGGGTTATTTTTTGTTGCCATTGTGCAGTGCTGTACTTTAGTAACCTCCGATGCACACACCCGTACATTCGGATATAATGTAATTGCACAAAGGTGTAATCCACTGAAGCACGAATTAATAAGTGTGCATTTACAGCAGAATACCTTGTTACATAAAAACCAATGCATCTACATTTCGCACAACTTTACCCAAAAAAAGTTGTCCCTTGCCAAAAAAATACTACAAGTGTTAAACCTTTCATTGGTGTCCTTAGTCATGGGTTTTAAAGTCGTCAAAAAAAATAGCACAATCACACATTTTACTTGCTTAGCGGAATTGCGTGAACACTCCCTTGCCGTACAGTGGTGAGCTTTGGAGGCTTTTGTTGTGTTGCTCATTGCATTCGCTGAGCAGGATTTTCTTCATGTACTTCGCTCGGTATTCTTCTATTTTGGCTTTGTCTCCCTTGGTCAGCCCACATTCCCAACTCTTCGCTTTCTGCCCAATGAAGGATTCCATGTGCCTCATTGTATATACTCCACTGTCTGGGCTTTCTGTTGCATCCCTCCAAGGCATTTGCATTCTCTTTGGTTCCATTTCCAGTATTTCAGCCGCCCTTTTATGGTCTTTGTTATCATCTAGGAAGCACCCGAGCATGTCCTTCTGGTTTCATACATAGACACGGTTAGTAACTTTTATCATATCACCGGTTAGCAACACATTTATATCTATATTGCACATAAAGAGCAGTAACAGATGCACAGTTCCTATGAATAGAAGCTCTTGCCTCGTAACAGTTGCACAGTTCCTATGCTTACAGCAGTAACAGATGCACATTTATATCTATATTCTACACGCGTATGATTAGAAGTTCTTACCAAAATGTCCGGGATTTTCCCATACACTTCCTCTTTTTTCCCTGCAGAAGAGTTGTCAATGATTTGCATTGTCCTTCCCTTTAGATCGGCGGCGATGACATAGTAGTGAGAATTGTTACATATCGGGAATATGAACTGCATTGCGCATTGAATTCGATTTGGTTAGCAAGAAAATTTTTAAAACATGAACACATACATTGTTACTTCTTAGCCTCTTAAGTCGTATGTTAACTTACCATGTCAATCTCTGTCCACTTCTTGTATGGGCTGAAAGTCATCTCGCTTTTCATTTTCCTTTTAAAAAGTTTGAGCTGTTGTGCTCGTGTCCCTGTCCATCCCACCACTGTTTCCATCTGTGCATGCATACATGGTCATATTTAGTCAAATACAATCTTCATATTATTGGAGTTTTTCAAGTATTCCTGTTTTTTTTTAATAAAATAGAATTTGCATACCGTTAGTTTGGTTGATGCAAAGAATCGTGCTGGATCAATGATTTTTTTTGCCCGTTCTTTGTCATTTAGTACGCATGCCCA
Organism: Ipomoea nil; assembly: GCF_001879475.1. Classification (NCBI taxonomy): domain Eukaryota; kingdom Viridiplantae; phylum Streptophyta; class Magnoliopsida; order Solanales; family Convolvulaceae; genus Ipomoea; species Ipomoea nil. The sequence goes on along the minus strand of NW_017617714.1, from coordinate 2,660,477 downwards.
GCTGTCTATAACTGTCACGTTCACTTCGTTGCCCGTGTCTAGTGTCAGCAGGTCAGATCTTAATGCTCGTTGGGTGTTGAAGTGGAAGAGTTCCTCGTCCCTGGGTGGTTGCAAATCAGGTGCTTAGTAATATTATTTTTCATTAGGTACTGAATTGTAATGTGATCTTTCTTACTTGTCAGCATTTGCATTCTCGAGTATCCACTTCTTCATCTCACTTGGGGTGGGGGAGTACCATTTTGTGAGCTCTCTTCGTGCTATGCGATCATGCTCTGACGGTGTGCCTTGGTTTTGTGGTAAGTTGGTCGTCTTACCTTCATGACGTTGCACTTTCATTGGTGCCCTTTCTATGGCCCCTCCTTGGTCTCCTCTGTCCTTTCCTTTCGGGTTAATCAGTTGCTGCAAAATGTGTGTTTTAAAATTAATATTGCTCCCGTGTTTTTGGGCATTATTTGCCCACTGTGTGATTAAACTTTTCGAGACTAGTTTATTTATTTTCACAAATGTAGCTAACTTTTAGACGTCTAATAGCCATACCATGTACATCTGTCTTATATGGTAACATTGCAATGCAGTTTACCACAATGCTGCACAATCAGTCCCCAAACACTTCACAGTCTAACTACCCAAACATTTCACAGATGCACAATTATCAACTTTTTAGTTCAAACTCATTTTCACATATTTCACAAATCCACTTCCCAAACCTTTAACTATTTTTAAATCACGCAACATTGGCATTTTGTTTCCCAATATCATGCACATTATTTTAGTTTAAATTATTTTCCATAACGAAGCTTATATCGATTTAGCACGCGACATACCTCCGGAGGTGTGACGAATGAGTCTTCTGGTTGGTTTGGCGTGGGGTGCTTATCATTGCCGTCTTTTGATGCGTTCCTGGTTTCTCTTCCTTCATCTTCCTTCTGCATCGCTTCCTCACACTGCGTTTTTGAACATTAAAATCACACTGCCATTCTGATATTGTTCAAAATAATATATTTGTGGTGCATTTTACAGTTGTCCTATTTATGAACATTCCTTTTTTAACTTACAGCATCATCTTCAATCACGGGGTCCTGATTTGGTTCACTCACCACCGGTACAGTGTGCATCTCCTGGGTTAAGCCTAGACTGAATGATGGCATTTCATATGCTGCCTCGGTGTCTCCCATATGCATGTTTATCTCATTTTGTACTTCTGTCTCCGTGTCGCCTAAATCAGCTTCGCCACCATCCTCACCGGTACTTTTTGATGCACTGCTCACTGCCTCACCGGCACCTTGTGTTTCGGAGTGTGCTTGTTTGTGCTTGCATTTTTCTCTCGCTGCCACATATCGTTGTCCTACTCTTAACAGCAACTTTCCCGCCTCCACTAACTTCTCGAACGTTGTAGGACTCAGTGTGCACTTTCCAGCTTCATCCGCAAGTTTAGTGAGTTCTTGCACTTTAGTTATAACCTGGTTTGCATCATCTACAAACCGTACCTCCATGGCCTGCCATTACGGGGTCCAGATTGTAAGTGCTAACACAATCAACTATCTGGGTTTTAACCAATTATAGCTCCTTGTTAAATTAACCGTATAAGTTTTTACCTTTACTGCATCTTCGGCTTCATTTTCTTGGTTTTCGTCTCTGTTGTGATCGTTCACTTGCTCGTATTCTTCTCCGTTTGTCTCAAGCACTCCTAAACCAAACCCCCCCTTTTTAATCTCCGCAAACTCACGCTCGTTTAACAGTTTTGCAGTCCACCCTATGAATGATGGTCTGTTTCGCTCGACGTATCGGCATGGGCTCACAACTTTGTCCACGTACAACATCTGCATTTTCATTTCTCATGATAACATTTGTTATTATCATAATCATATACTCAATACACAGATTACCATTCAACCACACGCCAATACTAAAATTAATTACACACAGAATGCTAAGCTTACCGTTACGAATAGCAATGGTCCAGTAAATTTTTTGTGCTGCTTTGTCACCCATTTGTTGTGGCATTCAACTAGCTCGTCTATGAGATACTTGCACCAATTCAGTTCCCTTATCTTGCTCACATCTTTGAGCTCGTGTATTATTGATTGATTTGCGTACCCATTTTGTTGGATGCAGATTAGGACGCTTGCCACTAGGACTGTGAAGTGCCTCTTGAACCAAATTCCACCATCTTTTTTCTCTTTTAACAACAACCCTATCATGTAAGGGGTTATTGTGTGGTCCCCCTTTTCGTATTCTGCTCTCCATGCATCAAGCTCGGCACATTTCGCATTCCGGCCCCTCTTTTTAATCTCCCGGGGTCCTCGTGGAAATCCAAGAACTGCCTCCACATCCTCTTCTGTTATCTTTAGCAACTGGCCATTTCCTAGATTTAACGTCTTTGAACTTCCGTCAAAGTTCTTCATCAACCAATGCCCCATTCGCAGAGGCGTGTCTTCGACCTTCAGTTTCAACAAATCTCCAAAGCCTAGTGCCCTAACTGCAGTCCTTTGCAGCGATCCAAATTTTTTCATCGGTTCAACGAGGTGTTTTGCCGTAGCCCGGGTCTCGAATTTTGGAAATCGTGCCTCCTCTTCCGGTAGTAGTTCGTATTCTGAGCTATCATTGGTATTCGGTCGTTGCGGTTGAAGGTCTCCTTTTGGTGGGCTTACGAAGTCGTCATCTAGGTTGGGATCACTCACAATACTTGGCTGCACCTTTGACATTTTTGCCTTCTTCCCTGCACACATATTCACCAACAAGGATCAAACACAAATGGCATAGCTCAGTATGCAACAAAACGCCACATGCCACACTTCATACTTTATTTATATTAGGTTGCAGTTAAGGGGTCCCATTTACTATCCTCTTTAATTGTTTTTCTATGGTGTAGGCAAGGGGTCCCATTTTTTTTTTTCCTTTCTAAGTGAAGACACTTTGGTAAAGACAAACTTTAGTCAATCATTTATTGCCTTATACCCTATTTGTTTTTTTCCCCATCTGTTCCTGTGTGGTCCCCCAATTCACTTTTTCCTAATTTTGCAGCCAATCATGTATTCATGCAATGTGTTTTTAATTCATTTTTTCTGCACAACATTTTTCATTCTTATTATGTTGTACACTGCACATATGCACACACTTACAGATTCAGACATCAAAACTGCAACATTATCCATTACTCATATTACGTAATTTATACAATGCTTAATTTTATACACCCCTACCATCACAGTTTCAAAAACAGTCATAAAACTATGCTTAATAAACTACAAACATGGCATTTTCATTTGTGCATCCCAGTATATCAGACCAGTGCTTCTTCATCAATGGGTAACTAACAAGTCATGTTTTTTCCCACTGTTGCTTATCATTACTAAACATTAAATAAGAAAAATTAAAAAAAAAAATCAAGAACACAAATACAAACAGTAAGAACATACATAGTCAGTTTCTTGAACCCCTTACATCACTGTGTCATAACAACTACATTTGTATGCACAACTAGCAAAAATTATTCCACACATACACGACACCCATATGAGCACCGTGGTTCTTCATTAACTGGCAACTAAACACAGCAAGAATTTTTTCCAGTCTTGCTACTCTTTCTTAAAAAAAAAAAAAAAAAAAAAAATTCACACATACACGACACCCATCGTAAAACTCACGGTTCAGATGTTTCTTCCCGGAATCAGCCCACTCCCCATACCTATGTAGAATTCCCCTCAAACTCGCCGGTTTTCTCCGATTCCGGCAGAATCGCTGCCGTCATCAACTTCGAACACTCTGTTTTTTTCCCCAAATCCAACCCACCATTTTCCTGTTTTGTAACCCCTAATCAACTAACACATACATGCAATTCCATTTTGCACTCAATCGCGCATAAAAAAATACAGACTGATTAATAAAAAAAAAAAAAAAAAACTTACGCAGCCTGCTCGAAGCTTCGATTGACGCACGCCGGTTGCTCCGCCTGGGTGTTCCGTCCGCCATTGGTACGGTGTTGAAGTCGCCGGTAGGAGTTCGTCGTGGGTGCTGCCGTCTCGTCTGCTTCAAGCTTCTCGAATGTGCATATCCGACAACTCTCCTTCCTATTTGCACTCTACAACCCTACGCGCTAAGACCCGTAAACTAAGGAGCTTTCCATCCATGTATTGCACAATTAATAGTCATTTTACTTATTTACCCCCAACTTTATTAGACATTAACTTTTTACAACTAACTTCATTACCCATTAATTTATTAATCCGCGTTAGGGGCGTTTGATTTCCATCCGGTCAGCACGTTTGAGCCGTTAGATTCTCTAATCTAATGGTGGTATTTTAACCTTAGACCTCACCTTAGACATAAACCTCACTAGAACCCCACCCTATATATATATATATATATATATATATATATATATATATATATATATATATATATATATATATATATATATATATATATATTATTAAGCACATTATTGTAAATTGATTCATATAGCCTAAAATATAACCCTTAACCAAACACGGTAATATCATATTCCACAATCCAAACCAAACACATAAGGTAATCTTACATTCCGATAATCTCACATTACCTTCCTGGAGGTAATCTTATTACTTGGGGTAATCCAAGATTCCGTGAACCAAACGCCCCCTAAGAGTTATCTTTATGCCAATTGTTATGTCATAGATCTGAGGTGGACTTAGATCCAATCCAAAACGTACGTATAGAATAACGGTGTCGTTAGTGGCACCGTTTTCTTAGCTAATGATTTTTTTTTTTTTTGTTAATATAAAGTTTAAAAATTGTGAATATAGAGGTCAAATAATTGTGAATATAGATTCACAATTTGTGTTATACTGTTGATATAATTCATAATTGTAAATATAGAGTTCAAAAATTATGAATATAAAATTCAAAAATTGTGAATATAGAGTTCTGTAATTGTGAATATTGAGTTCTGTAATTTTGTATATTGAGATCTAAAATTGTGAATATAGAGTTCAAGAATTGTGAATATAAAGTTCTGCAATTGTGAATATTGAGTTCTGTAATTTTGTATATTGAGATCTAAAATTTTGAATATTCAGTTCTAAAATTGTGAATAAAGTTCAAAAATTGTGAATATAGAGGAACGAATTTTGAAGACAAACGGCAAGGAAAGATTCAATTTTTTTTTTTTTAATTCAGACGGCGTCGTTTTGCTTCAAAATGACGTCATTTTGGACCTAGATCCACCTTGCAAGGTGGACCTGGGTCCACAACATAATTTGTCCATTTATGCCCTATCATGCTCAGACTAATTCCCATTCGCACCCTGCCGGCCCAATTAAAGGCATAGTGTTGGCCAGAATGATTTTTTCCATACGAGAGGGGATTCGAACTCTTGACATCTCTTAAGGGATGAGAATGCATATTCATTCAATGAATCTTTGTTTGGTTTACACAAACCGTGCAATAGCTACTCTAAATTGTTTCTTGTACGAAGTTTGCCTTGTGATCCTAGTCAACAAAAAACTAAATAAATCAATTTAAGTTATCTATAGTTGCTTTACTCAAATCAAAAATGTCAATAAACACTTTGTATAAAGAATCAAAATTAAATTATTTTAATTATAAAGTCAATTTTACAACCTATCAACCCCAAGTAACAATCATTCAATGAATCTGAAAAGTTGCAAAATCATGACAAAAATGTCACATTAAGACCATGACAAAATTCTGCATTGACTAGAAAAAGCTTATTCCAAAATTCTCATAGAAATTAAATACACCAATTGCCAACTCTGCATACGTTAATATAAGCCACCATAGTTGACTAGCTCGGTACGTACGTGCTAGCTTAGCACTTTATAGACGGTGGGTGGGCGTCCCGTATTAAATTACAGGCAGTGGGTTGATAAGCTATGATATGATTTGCGATTAACACTACAAACAATCCACCCTTTCTATGACTATGACTCCCTTCAATATATTATCCATTAAAACGGTGACAAATTTTATTTTCCTTCATATTTTTATTATACTTATATATTACAACTTATTAAGATAATCTTTTGAACAATTAGGAAAAATAAAACAGAAAATTTCATCCACTAGAAAATGATGTATCAATTTAAGTTACAACAATTTAAGTTACACCATGTTTGGTTCACAGAATGAATTTTAAGGAAATAGAAATGTTATTATTATTATTATTATTATTATTATTATTATTATTATTATTATTATTGTTGTTGTTGTTGTTGTTGTTGTTGTTGTTGTTGTTGTTGTTGTTGTTGTTGTTGTTGTTGTTCTATAGGAATTAGATTATTGCAAAAAAAAAAAAAAAAAAAAGATGTGAAACTATAAAACAAAATATTCATATAAATAATAAAAAATTTTAAAGAACATTTAATAATATTTAGAAGAAGAATAACATCAGTTTATTTTTTTTCAACAAAATACTCAAAACAATCAAATGATATATAGTAGCAATGTTCATAAAATGTAAATATGAATAACAGCTAGCTAAGGAATCTTTTGATTCCCTGTAGTTTTCAATCAGGATCAAGAATGAGAAAAGATGCCACGTTAATAGGATGGTCATTCTATTCTCAAATATATATAAATAATTAATTTTTAGAAAATAAAGTTTGCAAAAAATACCTTTTCTTTGAAGCTTTAAGAAGAATTCCAATATAAATTAGATGCAAATGACAGAAGAGTTGGGAAGAGTTGAGAAGATAGAGAGAAAGATAGCAGAATTTTTTTTTTTAGTACTAGAGAGGGGGGGGGGGGGGGGGGGGGGAGGGGGAGGGACCAATAATAGCTATTCCCCTTGTAGGGGGAATAGCTCATTCCCATGAACAATGTTCATGTGAATAGTGATTATTTAACTGATGTTGAGTTTATGTTAGTATTCTGATCAAACCTCGTCATGAAGGAAGACGCAGTGGGAAAGGTACTATTGGATTAAAAATATTTGTTCCACCTATAAACTTGCGAGATAAGACACATCATCTCGTATTGGAACACCTTTCTGAGGTTCATCCGTACTTGGACCAACACATATCCATGATAAGACAACAAAATCTTTCAAAGGGTGAAAGATGGGTGGCCATTTTGAACACAATTGCACTTTCATAAGACGGTTCAACGATACTGTGATGAAAAAGCTATCTCAAGTACGTGCCAAATAAGGTCAGTGAAGCCATCAAATGGTTATTATATGGACCTGCATTGCTTGTGAGTTGTTATGAATGTTATGACATAAATGGATATACATTTTACACCAAGTGACAAGATGAAAAGAGTGTGGTGCAAAATAGTGGGGTTACATTAGTAGCAATATCAAAAGATTATTCAAGTGCTAAAGATACTAAATCGATTGATGCTGTTATGCCTTACTATGGTGTATGTGATTGAAGAAATTTGGGAACTTGATTACAACGTATTTAAAATTTCTCTATTCCGATGTACTTGGATTGATAATAGAAGATGCGTTCGGATAGATGAATTGGGTTTTACTTTGGTTGATTTTGGTTGGTTGGGTTATCATGATGAACCATTCATACTTGCATCTCAAGCAAAACAAGTGTTTTATGTTTCTGATCCTGTTGATAAAAAGTGGTCAGTTGTCTTACAAGGCAAGAGAAATATTGTTGGTGTTGGAGATGTTGTTGATGAAGAAGAGTATAATCATTTTGATGAAACTCATCCATTTTATATTGGTATTCAGTCTTTATCTTCAGAGAAAAATAACCTTGAAATGAGTTACATGCGTAGTGATCATGAAGAAGGATTGTAAAATATTTTGCTCCTGCGGCCAACTCTGGGTATAGGGAATTTGCTCTTTTTTTTTTTTTTTTTTTTTTTTTTTTTAACAGGGAATTTGCTCTTAATTGTATTTGAATTGAAGGCTCTATAATCAACACAAAACCTCTATGTTGAATCCTTCTTAGCTAGGCACAAGGAGGACTTGTGAAGCAAATGGAGATATGCTTGGAGCTATCACTCCTGATTTCAACATTTCTTCTACCATATTCTCTATGGCATTATTTTGGTCATAAGAGTACCTATATGGGCTTATATTGACTGAGCATTTGGCAAGAGAGTGATTTCATGATCACAATACCTAGTAGGTGTAAGAGCCTTAATTAGGTTCTTAAATGAGATCATTATACTCCTATATTAATTCTTGTAGAGTTGGTTCCTCTGCGTTTCACTGGAAATCACTGATCCTGAATCAAGAGTTTATTTATTGCATTTTTTCCACCTTGTGATCTCCCTTTATGTTGCTTTCTTTAAGCTTAATCAGGTAGTCAGAAATTCCGTAATTTCAAGCAGTGAAAACTACTTATATGACTCCAAAATCCCTAAGAACTTGCAGTAGCAACTGGCCTGCACAACGGTTTTAACAAATGGAACCTAACGACACCGTTTTACTGACTGTACTCCGATCCTTTCTGAATTCTCTAATAAGTCCCTTGATTATTTTTTAGTTTTGCATTTCGACCCTTGGGTTATGACAGATTCTTATGTTCACCGTCTTGGTTTAAAAAAAAAAAAATAAATAAAAAAAAATCATCTCATTCAAATCTCTAATCTGTACACAACACCATTGGCAACGTGTCGGACTTTTTCATTCAATTTAGTTTAGGTGTTGTTGTCTCGGATGCCTACAACACAATTAGAAGTTTGAACTTTTCATTCTTTGGTGTTCAAGAAGGTTTCAAGTTAATAGCAGTTACAACAAGATTCCCATATTAGCAACCTAACTTAGAATTTAAAAATAAAAAAAAAAAGACAAGACCAGACAAATAAAAATGATTAAGTAAATGAGTAATAATAAAAACAATCTTGTTATATTCCAAGTTTTACACTCACTATATTATTAAAATATTTCACTTGTTTATCCATTAAAAAAATATTATTATAATAAATAATAAATAATATAATAAGTTTGACAAAACAATTAAATGTGAATCTTATGATGTCTTTGAACTTCAATTCCAAAGTCAAACATGGCACAAAGATGGACAAAGTCGATGTTTGTTGGCTTTTTGCCATTTACGACTATTAGTGTTTTAATTTGCAAATTGCAAGATTGAACACACTTGCGTCTTCCCTTGTTACTTTTTTTTTTTTTTGAATGGTCTTCCCTTGTTACTTAAGATACAAATAATATGATTTCTTCTACGATGCTTTATACTATTACAAATTGTTATTATTCATTCCAGTAATTCAAAGTGTTGGTTTTATTGACCAAGTCAAACGGCAGGCCAACATAACAAGAAAAATAAATAAAAGATAAATAATGGAGAAGAAGAAATAAATAGACACGTTAATTTTTACATGAAAACTGAAAGGTAAAAATCATAGGCCTTTTTGAGTGGTGTCAAGTCGAAATTCACTGTACTATATTTTGGTAGTTTGGTATATGTACAATAGAGTATTCTCTAGAGAGATGTGGGATGATGAGAGGATCTCGATGCCTTTCTTTGTGACTAACTAATTAAAGCCTTTTTTAGTAGAAAAATAAGTAGAGTATATGGTAATCGGGAGCTATATGGTAATTTGGTATTTTTGGTGAAGTAGGGTAATTAATGAGATTTGAAAAGGGATTTTAGGAAGGAGAGTGATAATTTAGGGGGTAGGAGTTAATTTAAGTTGACTTTGATTGTCTTTCTATAATTGTTTAATTGCCATATAATTCATTCCTTTATTGTCGTGTTTGACCACACTCTAATATGTTAACAATTATATCAATTTTGATTGGGATGGGGTTTGAACCTAAGACCTTTCTTATAAAAATCAATGAGTAAGTTAAAATAATAAATAGTTAACGGAATATTCCGTTACTAAAGTTTACACTGACGGAATGCATGAGTATTTACGAAAAGTAAATGATATAATAGAGGTAAAGTGTAAAAAATAATAATAAATACTCAAATAAAAAATAATATGAACCATTCATTTCAACAAATAATTAAACCAACATTTTTTAATCTCCAATCTATTTACACCAAATTCTATTTATACACTAAAATAATTTGTATTATTATAATTTAAAACTTTAAGTTTGTTTACTTAATTATTTTAATATAAAATATAATTTTGATATAAATAATAATAGAGTAAATACCAATTTTGGTCCCACGAGTATTAGCAAAATGACAATTTTGGTTCACATGTTTAATTTCTACCAATCTTCATCCACGACTATTGTTTTAATACCAATTTTCATCCACGATTATTGTTTTAGTGCCAAAATTCATCGCGCCAGTCACCCCTTTGTTTAAGACATGCCTGAATATGAACTTATTAAGCGTATTTTCGTCATTTTCAAATTAAGATCACAATTTGAACATGAATAAATATATTTAAGTCGTAAGATCGATCTCAAATTATAATTATACTCCTACAATTAAAGTAGGATGAGGACGAGAACTGCAAATTGGGATTGATCTTTGGGCTTAAATCCCTTAATTCATGCTCAAATTGGGATCTTATGTTGAAAAAGACGAAAATACCTTTAAAATTTGGAGATGAAAACAATATTCGTGGATGAAAATTGGTAGCAATTAAACATGTAGACCAAAACTATAATTTTGTTAATACTCATTGGACTAAAATTGGTTTTTGCTCAATAATAATATTTTAAAATAGAATTTATGTTTTTATGTATTTTACTTTTTAATTATTTTTATTGTCGATATTGATCTCATTTTAAACATCTCAATTAGATCTTTAAATCTTTATAATTTATTTGTAATAATATAAAAGTTTAAAAGGAAACAATTGGCAAAAATGTTTTATATGAATAGTATTCACTACAAAAAAACACGAATATAGCGACGATTTTAGCTACGGATATGTTTCGTTGTTAAATTTGTGACCGATTAGCGGAAGGTTCAACTGACCCACCAGTTATAGACATGTCACAAATGTATGTGGATGTTGTTGGTGGGGTAAAAAAGCAGCGTATTTATGGCTTATGGACTAAGTCATCTGCATTTACCAGCGGGAATAGCTGTAGTTCATCTGCTACTTCACAACTTCAACAAGAGGCAATGAAGGAGATGATGAACCAACAGTTAGAGACCATGCGAGGTGAGATGGAAGCTAAACTACAAGCTGAAAGAACTGAGATGGAAGCTAAACTACAAGCTGAAAGAACTGAGATGGAAGTTAAACTACAAGCTGAAAGAACTCAAATGCAGGCTCAAGTGCAGACTCAAATGCAAGCTCAAATTGCAAGTTTGATGGATGAGTTGCGTCGCAATGGTATGCTATCCAATCCAAGTACTCAAGCTCAACAATCGGCTAATTCAAATGCTGAAAACTTAGGAGATGATTATATTATGTTTTTTTAATATATTTGGTACTAGTACTAATGATGTAACATTATACTATAATACTTTTGTTGTTGTTATTCACTTTGAATGCTTTAATATAGTATATTTTATAATTATAATATTCAAGTACTATATTATAGCCTTAATGCATGTTTCTGATATTAATTAGCGGGTACAATTATTTTATTAATTTTTAAAATTTAGCGACAGATAAATATGGTAGTAAGACAACGAAATAGCAACGAAAAAATCCGTAGTTAAATTTAGCGACGGATATTTTTATCACTAAGTTGTAGTTAAATCTCATTAAATTAAAATAATAATAAAATTCTAGCGACGGATAATCTCCGTCGTTAAATTAACGACGGAAAATAGCGACGGTCATGTCGGTCGCTATTTGTAGCGACGGAAAAATCCGTAGCTAAGTCGTTGCAAATTTCGTCGCCGTTACGTAGTAGTAGAAGCGCAACGACATTTTTTTTTTTGCTTTAGCGACAGAAATTTTGTCGCTAAATATAGCGACCGATTCTTCGGTTGTTATTCGGTCACAAAGGTCGTCTTCAAATCCGTCGCCTAGTGAAATTTAGCGACGGATTTATTTCGGCTAACGAGGGACTCTTCCGTCGCAAGATTTAGCGACGGAAAAATGTTGTGTCGCTAAAGTCTAGCGACGGGGGTTTTAGCTACGGACGGCATCCATCGCTAGTCCGTCGCTATACGGTTTAGCGACGGAATTTCCCCTTTTTAGCGACGGAAAAGTCTGTCGCTATTTTAGCATTTTTTTGTAGTGGTTGGTGTAGAATTTGGTGTTTTCTTATAGGTATATGTTCGGGTTTTCGCTGTTGACTTGCTAGTCCACGATAGTAATCCCACAAATAACATTTTTTTTCAAGTCCCCTGACTGATTCTACCATAGAGTCCAACAATTGATAATAGTCCCCCCCCCCCCCCCCTCCCCCCACCCCTACCTCGAACACAGCTTATAACTTTCATCATACTATGCTCTCCAAAGAACAACTCTTCTCAAAATCTCACTCAAAAAGTGATGAGTTGAAATTCCACTCTAAGTAAGAATTCTTGTGGTTAGAGGTAAGCAAAATATCGGTTAACCATCCGCTAACCAAAAACCGATATATATATATATATATATATATATATATATATATATATATATATATATATATATATATATATATATATATTTGTGTGTGTGTGTGTGTGTGTGTGCAAAATCTAATAGACTAATACTTGGTTAGTTGGTTATATACATATGGGAAAATTATTATTATTAGAGGTAAGCAAAATATCGGTTACCCTAAGTTAAAAAATAATAATAATAATAATAATAAAAAGCACAATTCAAATCCTTTAAACCTTTAAAATTGTTCAATTGAGTCCAAATCTACCTATATAGCAAGTTAATTCATCCAAAGCTTGATGCGTGTCACTACTAAAATAATTTTTTTTTTAATTTTTAAAAATTATTTATTACTTTTAAAAAAAAAAAAAAGTTTCAGTCATTGGTTGTCCAGCGAAGACATCTGCACCGAACAACCACGACTGTCAAACATGAGGTCCAGATCTGGACCTCAAACGGCCTGGATGGCCGTCACCCACGTTCCAAACCGCCATGGACGGCCATGGCTGTCTAGGACCGGCCCCGGACAGCCATGTCCGTTTGGAATGAGGGCGGCAGCCATGGCCGCCGCCCTCGTTCCAGGCCGTTTGAGGTCCAGATCTGGACCTCATGCTTGATAGTTGTGGATGTCCTCGCCAGACAACCGTTCTGTGAAGGAGGCAGCCACCAACTGTCCTCGTCGGACAGCCGGTGACTGAAACTCTTTTTTTTTTTTTTTTTTAAATAAATAATTTAAAATTTTTTAAAAGATAAAAAAATATATATTTTAATAGTGACCTTGTCGAGCTTAGGATGAATTAATATGCTATATAGATTGATTTGGACTCACTTAACAATTTTACATGTTTAGAGGATTTGAGTGGAGCTTTTTTTGTTTTTACTTAAGGGATCTAATTGCACTATCATAATGACTTAGGGTCCAATTTGACATTTTTTTCCCTATACATATTGATTTATGGCAAATTATGCTGTGCAACCTTTTGCACCATGCATGGTGCACACTGTTGCAAAACGACGACGTTCCAAATTAAAAAAATATATATATATTTTTCATTGCCATTAACGACGTTAGACGGTTTCCTTTTGCATTCAAACATTCCATTCTCTCTTCGCAATTGCACAGTTTATAAATTATTAATCTACAGTAAAAAAATTATGAATTTACAGTATTAGATTTGTGAACATGTGATAGAGCTATATGTTCATAATTTTATAAATATATGTTCATAATTATAGAGCTATATGTTCATAATTTTCGATGTTCATATTCCCAAATGTTGAACTCTGTATTCACAAATCACAGAATTATATGTTCATAATTTGATAACTATACAGTATAGAAATTATGAATCTACAGTACAGATATTAATGAATCTACTGTATTTAAATTATGAATCTACGGTTGAAAATTATGAATCTACAGTATAGATTTTATGAATCTACAATATATAAATTATAAATCTATAGTATAGAAATTATGAATCTACAGTATAAAATTTATAAAAGATAACGGTGCCGCTAACAACACCGTTACTCAACCACATAAAAACGATGTTGTTTAGAACCTGCGCACAGTTCCACAGCATAACGCTCCTTGATTTATACTGCCAGTCAGCATAAGCCCATTCATTCAGCCCATAACTTATATTAACCCAATACAATTATTATTATTTTTTTAAAACGACCCAATACAATTATTCAAAAGTCAAAACAACACAAAATACTAAAATAGGCATAGCTATTAGCCCCAACCCTAAATCGGTATCCCCTCCCCTAATCGGCTAACCCTTCTCTGCTTCTCGTCTTCTCCAATCTCCGATGGTCGGTTTTCCAGAAAACTACATCAGCCTTCGAGACCTGTACGCCAAGACAAATGAATTCTGCAGAAGAGCTCCTCAGACAGTTCAATGCCAGTAGAAAGGCGGCTCCAAGACAAATGAATTCTGCAGAAGAGGCCCTCAGACACTTCAATGCCGGTAAACAGGCGGTTCAGCAGAGAGCCGTGGAGGTTCCAAGAGAGGCTGCCGATGATCCGCTTGCTGCATTAAAGGCAAGACTAGAGAGATTTGCTGAACAGACTCCTCCTCCCATTCCAGCTGAGAACTTGCTATTATATAATGATGTGCCAGACATTCTCGACCACTTGGAGAAGGAGAAAACAGACTTCAGGGATGATCAATTCCTAGAGAGTGAGGGTTTCTATTTATTCAAAACTGATCTTGGAACTCTTGCTGAACTCGGAAGGACTGTCTTGCCTATGTTAGCGCGTGGATTCGATACAAAAGGAGTTATAGGACTCTTTTTATTGGCATATAACTTAAGGATACCTTATACTGGTGGAGAAGGCCAGGTTTTTGAAGACATTGCTCCAGATTTCTCATTTTTTGATGCTTATGGACCTTATGTTGCCAATGTCCAATATTCTGGACACCACTTTGACAATGGATATAAAGCTACTTTAGATCCTATCAAAGAAGCAATTTACTTCTGTTTCATTGCTGCCTCAACACTAAGGCTGTTCATAAAGCCAGTTGATAACTACATTGGAGCATGGCAAAATATTATCAGTAAGTTTATTACTTTCTATGGATTCCCTGCCCCTCTGGTTTTAATGGCTCCTACAAAAGAGGCTCTGGCTGGCTTACATTGTGCCTTTGCATACGACGAACGCATGAAGATGACATTGTATAAAATCTTATATAGTTCAAAAAGAGAGCGCGAATTAGACGGGTTAAGAAGGTTCCTATATGAAACACATCTCGTGAACACTGGTCTTCATGCTGTTGGAATCTTTGCCCAGCTGAGTGTGACACTCAACGTGCGCAGTTCAAAGATCTTACAGGCACTGCACACTGGGGAATTTGCTAAACAGACAAACGCTCTGGCTGAAATGGTTAGAATGATGACGTCTAAAGAGCCGGCCTATGCAAGGAGGATGTGGAGATTTGGAAGAATCTTTAATGAGAATTTCATGAGTAGTCTTCGGACCAAAGCGTGCCCGAGATTTGTGTACATATTAGCCAGCATGTTGAAGAGAGAGGACCCTGCAAAATGTGGAAATATCCTTCATATTGTACCTCTTAGCAGCTTAAGTGAAGATATCAAGCTGAGATGTCAGGCCGTTGCCAAGATGCTGTTAAACCAAATTCGTAACCCTGTTACTCTCCCAATTCAACAAATCGAAGATGATAGTGTACCCAAAGGGGTGGAACCAGATTATGAGGTAAACCACTTGTGTATATAATTGACTTAGTTCTCATTTTCTGAACAATGATTACTCATATGAAGTATATGTATTAACAATTCTACTATTGCAAATGCACAGAGGGATTTGAAAGAGCTGGGTAAGTGCTGTGAAACCGTGGCAGACGCCATCACAAACTTAGAAAGAAATATCACAGAAGTGTCTAAAAAATACCCAGACTCGCCACAAGTAAACCGTTATAAGGAAATGGCTACTATTTTGATGGGTCACAGCTCTTTAACCCAAAAGGCTAACCAGCTTAAGGCCATGGCTGCTAACGATACTTGTGGATAAAACTTCTGGCACCAAACAGTTTGAGGTAAGTTAGATTGTCACTCAAGATGAGTGTTTGTTTGCATAAATGGATTGATTGTTGTTTTCAAAAAAAAAAATGGATTGATTGTTCATCATAGAAACAGAATGGTAGTCAATATTTTGAAGGAAATGCTTCTTACCTCTCTTGAATTTTCCCTCTTGTGCCTTGTGGCTTCCATTCATTGGGTGTCCATAAATTGGTGAGTCACCAATGATTAAAATGAGAATTTAGTAACCAATTAGATAATGTCACATTAATAGGGATGGGATGGATTAGAGGAGAAAATATGAGGGGTATTTGGCATTACTTTATTATTTATTTTTATCATTAGACTGAAAATATGATCTTGAATTGTCATACAACATAAGTAAATATTTAGCACTCATTATACTTTTGGAGGGTTTTTTTTTTTTTTTTTTCTCCGTATTTATTTTTAATGTCAATATCTGTTCAAGAATTGTGAAACTTTTCAATAATTTGAGAATTAAGACTTAAGAGACTATTAGTTTAAAGTGAAGAGATGTAAAATTCCATTAATAGAACTTTAATGTCTCCAATAAATATCTTTAGATGAGTCTACAACAAAATTTTAAATATAGAACTATACATAACTATTTGAATAATAAGAAACTACTGGATCAAGTTACAAGGATTGAAATTTTTTATCAAAATCTTTTATCATCTAACGTAATGTATAATTTAAATATAAGATTGGCCAATTTTTGGTAACTAATGAGTACAAATGGTAAAGCGTGGGTTTCTATCCCTGTAACTTGATCCGAGGACCAATTTTCCCTATCTATGGAACAATCTTTTGCAGTATTGGTACTAACATTATGGAATATATATAGAAGAAATGGCAAATGACAGGAGTTCTTGCAGCAGATGCAATTATTTTATTTTTTTTCAGCAAATTCAACATCAGTAAGAACGCAATCCCAATAATGCAATTAGTTTTCAATCTCCTCTTGAATTTGGTCATCTGTATCAACACACAACGAAGTTCAGTAAAATTGATGAACAGACAACCTGAAGTCTTTGACGAGGGAAACCCCACAACCCTTTCATCAGGTGTAAGTAAACTCCGTCTTGTGATCCCAGCCAGCAAAGGACCACAAAGAAGTAAACAAATTTACGTTACCCAAAGCTGACCGGCTCAAATCAAAGGGGCAAGGTTTTGAACTCATGACCTTGTGGTTACAAGTGTGGATAGTAGGAGAATTGAAGTATCCATAGCCAGCCAAAAGTCCTCTGCTTTATCAAGAGCAATACCCTACTAATCTCTTCTCACCCTAGTATCCTTAACTATAAAAGTATAAATAAATTCGATAAATTTTTACAATGCCCAAGTTTGCCTGTACATCGGCATCAGAGTTGGATTTCTACAGGACAAATACATATACAAATACAAAGCGTAACAAAATCATGGGTTGGTGCAGACAGTGTTTATGGTAATGTAATAAGCAGTGAGATTGTGGTTAGAGAAAGGGAAGATGTAAATCGAAGCAGAAAGGGTACCCGCAGAATGTGAATGATTTGGAAGGAAAGAAATCTATCCTTAAGTTGTTTATTCGTGAGACGGGTCAGGTCAATATGTAAATGTAATACTTATACTAGCAAATGTAATACTAAATATTACATTTCATCTTGACCCGACTCGTCTCACAGACAAAGATCCGTGAAACAATCTCTCACACAAGTTTTGGACAACATTCTAAACCTATTATTGTAGTTAATTACACTAAGGAAAATGTAGACAATTGTCTTTGAATTGATGGGCTCTTTCTATTGAGTACTATTTTTAGTTTTTATTTTTTAAAATCCTTATTTAGTCTAATTTAATGAATTAACATCTATATAGAGTGGTAAGCAAAAGAGTTTCATTGATCTCCACATTGATAAGTTGGGATGAAAAGAAAATCCATCAAATCACCCATGACCATACAACAACTATTGCAATTTTTTTTTCAAATTAAGGTCCTTTTTTTTTTTTTTCTCTCTTGAATTAGGAAGCTCAATTGTATTATCAAGTTCAAAACATATTTGACCTTTAAAAAAATTTAGCAAAGAATAACTTGCTCTGAAGCAATGTTGCCCGCACTTGAAATAAAATTAAGATGTTGATAATCACCTATAATATTGTAAGATTTCTGGTTATTACCATTATAAATATTTATTTCTTTTACTTGGTAATTTTATACTAAATTTGAAACTTTTGTGCATAGTTATTCCAATTTTATTATCCGATCTAACCCCCCAAAAAAAAAAGAGAACTTAATTTAGTCTGACCAATAGTTTTCAAGGAAGAAGGAAAGCTCTAATTGAGGCGTTGGTTTCTCTTTGCGTTCAAAAATGCATATTAAAGCACAAAAACGTTACGAAACAATAAACAATATATATTAACTGTGATTAAACAAATGTGAAGTTTTATTCAAAAAAAAAAAAAAAGTGAAGTCATAACGACAACCACCAATTAGACTATAAGATCATAATAGTTCGCAGGGCTTAACTTCACAAATTTAGTAGGCAGTATTTGAAAAAATAGACAAAATGGTTCAAAACTCTACAGTGACATGTGGAATTATGCCAAATGTGGGCAGAACCTTTGTGCGCACTAGCATTTGACCATGTCTGCTGAGCTATTGAATTACTACATCATCTCAAATGCTCTATCAGACCGGGACGTGGGGAGCCATTAGGGTGAGAAGAAGTATAAGATGATAATAACTGGAAGAACGAAATTGTATCAACTATAAATTCAATACAAGTACTAGATTAATGGTTGTACTAGTGAAGAAAACCTCTTCCATTTGACATAAATGATAAATATAGCTAGTCTTTCCATTTCACCAATCAATTTGCCTAAACTTAATATGGATTAGTTGTTGTGACACTAGTTATTTCATAATTACTATGTCTCTATAATCTATATCTCCGCAGCTTTATTTTTCTCCAATCTCATTTTATGTGATTAATGCACAAATTAAAAGAGATTTCCAAGCTACAGGACAAAGAATATGTATTAAATGGTCGTCAAACAAATGTAAACACCAACAGCAGTATAAGATCACAATAACTTGAAGATCGAAATTGCATCAACTATAAATTAAATATTTTGCGCTAAAGTGTCATTTCGCATCATGAACTATATCGAATTGTTCATGTTGCACCATGGTCTTTCATAACATATATTTCGAGTCACTTACCTTTAATCTTTTTTCATCTAACATTTTTTTACAGATTTACAGGTTTCATGGCACAGGTTATTAGCTGATGTGGTGCTTATTTCTGCTTATTGACGTGTTCTTTTTTACTGATGTGTCCGATGACAAAGCAGCCGTTGCCCAGAGGCGCGGAGTTAATGCCCAATCACACTCTCTGATTTCACGTATTCACCACATGGAGGTGGTAAAGATTAATATATGTTATGAAAGACAATGGTGCGGCATGAACAATCCGATATAATTTATAATGCAGGATGACGCTTTAGCCAATATTTTGTGAAAATACTACAACTAATAGGTCAATGGTATACTAGTGAAGTGAAGGAAACCGGCCTCGATCATATATCTGACATATATATGCATAGCTATGAAGCTGTGTTGGGGATGAGCGAGTTATAATGCTCGCCAAGTCCGTATGCATGCCTGTGGTATGATAGCATGATACTTGGCTGAAATGAGGCAGTGACACTAGTGGGGGATTTGTATTCCTTTCCCATCTCCACATCAGGGAAAGATCCTGAATATACGAGGATATGTTTCTTTAAGATATGAGTGAGGGCACCGAGCTCAAGTTGTCCTCCCCATGCTGCAGTTGACTCCACTTCTCTACAATAGTTATCAAACCTCTGCTGCTGCATAAGAGAATCATCTGATTCGCCTTCAATAATAATATTCTCAGAGAGGAAAAAGGGAAGGAAATCGGATGCATGGTTCCTCATGTAAGCAGCCACCATTTGTCGTAGTTCTAGGTAAGTATAAGGAGATGAGTCTCCAGAATGTAGAGCTAGCTGATTCTCAACAGCTCTATAGAGACAGTGTCCATCAGGCTTTATTTCATTAATGGTCAATCCAAGGGGTTCGAGCTTCTTTTCCAGCTTCTCATTCTCAATGACCCGATCACTCGTAATATTACTTTGCTCTTCTTGTATTCTTTGCTCTCTGGCGGCTTCTTGTTGAGCTCTCTTTTCACGCCTCTTGACACTCTTACTAGGCTTTGAATGTTCAGCTTGATTGCTGACGACAGATACCCCAGCAATGGCATTCACCAAATTTTCAAGATTTCCATTATCTTTCGTATTGATATTACCACTATAGCCCAGAGAAGCAAGTTCTGCAGCATGTTTTTCTTTGAGCTCTGTCAAAAGTTTAGACATCTCTTCATCTACTTGTTTCTTCTTAGCTTTCTGCTCCGCCTTGCTACCTTTTGCAGCTGCCTTTTTCATTGCAGTTTCTTTGTCCTGTAGCTTGGAAATCTCTTTTCTGCATACATCAAAGTAAAATGACAAAGCTGAAAATCTATTCCCCCATTACTAGATAGATACAGAGACAAAGTAATTGTGAAATATCAGTGCCACAAAAACTCTCCGAATTAAGTTTAGGCAAATTTAGTGGTCTAGTGGCACCAAATTGCTCTCCCATATGGGAGGTTGTAGGTTCGAGTTTCAGTGGAGGCGGTATTGACTCTTTGTGCTTCAGTAGGTTGAGAAAGTAGTTATGAACAGATACTGCATTGTAACAGAGTCAGTAGTACTCAAAAAAAAAAAAAAAAAGTTTAGGCAAATTGATTGATGCTTTAGTTACAACTGCAGTAACACGGAAAGACTAGCAAAATTGTCTAAAAGCAACCATGTTCTTTCAAAGTTAAGTGACTAGTCCCATACTGAATCGTACAATAAAGAAAAATAGATACGGAGTATTTGATAAAAGGCAAAAGTAAAACAAATTTGCCTTCTCACCTGTGCCTAGAAAGCATCTCTTCCCTGGTTTCTTGCTTCTTCTCAGGTGCATTTTCAGAGGCCAGCTCAGACAATTCCTCCTCTACTTTAGGTGTGTCCTCCATTCCAAACTTTGAATCTAAAACCAAAGCAAGCATCTCAATATGGCTAGAGTTAAGAAGAAATGAACCTAACATAGAGTGTGATAATAAGAATTGTACACAGAAAAGGTTCAGCTGAGAGTAAACTGTCATTTTTTTTTTTTTCTTTTGATATGTAAATTATCATGCAATATTCCTGTGTTAGCTCCAATTACATTAAAATCCTTCCTATTTTTGGCAACTAAAAATTAAAATCTTAATGATCTATAGCTCCAACAGTGACTTCTCCGTTAATGCCTGCATATCTTTAATCTTTAAAAATACTTTTAGGATGTAAAGTGGAATGGTATTAGTTACTTCACAAAAATTTATTCAATGTTATGAATAGAACTCGAGTTCAGCCGAACTCTAAATGAGAAACTCTCTCAACAATCTCATTTATCATTTATGAACAAGTACTCATAAGTTAAATGAACTGAAAGCAAACAAACACAGAAAGAAAAGCATAATTTTACTAGTTCAGATCTTCAGTCCAACATGTATTCTAGGTTTTCCTGTGCTTGAAAACGATGGAAGTACAAGTATGATAACCAAAGAAGTATGCAGAGAGAAAATTAATAAATAAATAAATATTCCAATTTATATTCTTTAGCATTGGATGACACATTAGGACATTCAATTAAAGGAAAAGGGTTATTTTAATGTTGCAACTTTCAAGCCAAAACAATTGACCTAAAACACCAAGACTGGAAGAATGTTAAGAATGAAGGGCACACATACAAGAGTTATATACAATTCACTAATCCAAAAATGGCAAAAATGTTTGAGCTACATAAAAAAATATAGGAAGAGCTTAATAGATGATCTTTGATTATTAGGCTACAGACAATGTCCCAAAAGATAGGTTTCACTCATCAACCTTTCGTCCTTTCCCAAGTATGGCTGATGTTGAGCATTACTGTCTATGGCGCAAAATTAAAATTCCTTATTTGACGGTGAATTTTACATGGGTCGAGCTAATACACCTTTCTAATGTATGTGTATCAAAACACAACGGATGTTTTACTTTCTAAAGTTAATTTATATATATTTCCTACACATAAGTACCTTGTCTAGTACTTGTATAAATGGTATACTTGAACTGCCGAATCTGAAATTATAGTAACACAACTACACTTTTTAGATTTTATATATAATTCTGAACTAAATATATACCTGATTATTTATCAAGCATTTTCTATGGATACATCTGTTCAATGGTTAAATGTGTCAAGTATTGTATAGCTACACCTAATTACCTAAGTATTTTCATCTTAGCAATTACTCGTTATCAATAAATTTAACAAACATATCAAAGTTGAGTACATATTAGTGGTGGATATAGAGAATTGTGTTTAATCTTTATAAGCTGGTAAAAGAACTGAAATGGAATAGGAAGGATTGCCAACTTAGCATATGTAAAAAGCAGTTATAGTAGAATTAATTATACAAACAACTAGAACTAACATCACCAAACCAAATCTTCCTCTAACAAATTAGAACATAAACTGTATATATCTTCATCTCAAGATAATTATTTTTCATTCATCAAGTATATCTAGCAAACACTTAAACACGTTATGTGTCTTTCCTCCTTTTTAGGATATGCTATATACTATCTCCAAAGGCCATTTACTTAGACTTCTCAAAACCTAGTTAATAATGATCAAACTTTTTAAAGTGAAAAAGTGTAGAACGCGATGAGGCTGGGTTTTGCTTTAAAGAAAATGCACAAAGCAACGATTTTCTAAAAAAACACAATTAATAACTAGCGATGCAAGAAGATATTAAAAAAAAAAAAATTACCACTTTATAAAAGTTTTAAAAAATTTACAAATTTATATAACAAAATTTACAGTTTTTTAAAAAGTTTTAAGAAAATTAAAGATTTATATTCAAAGTTCAAAAATAAATTAAAACTTCACTGGCAGAATTTTTTTTTAATCAGAAATGAAGAATATCATAAAAACCAAAATCCAGACTAGTTGCCTACCTCACTGGCTGAAACAAGAGGAGCCCAGACTACTCTGGAATCTGAAGTCTGGTCAAAATTAAGAAAAATAAATTAATTTCAACTTGTGAGATTGCAAGAGTGAGAGGCGATCACTTGTAATATTACTCTGCTCTTCTTGTATTCTTTGCTCTCTGGCTGCTTCTTGTTGAGCTCTTTTTCCACGCCTCTTGACACTCTTACTAGGCTTTGAATGTTCACCTTGATTGCTGACAGATACCCCAACAATGTCATTCACCAAATTTTCAAGATTTCCTTTATCTTTCCCATTGATATTGCCAAATGAAATTGGTGCATAATCACACTTCAAAAAGATGCCAGATGACTTTTCAAAACATGAATAAAGAGCATCCATTACTCCAAAGATGAAATGCACATTGAAAAACCAATGACAAATCGATGCCCGTCAGCCCGTGGTGCAACTCCTTGAATATAGAATAAATTGTTTAACATAGATTATTTCAAATTACAGTCAAGAAACTTCGAATCCAATATACATGGACGAATGGCATACCATCCTTCAACTCAAATCTGAAAATACTCCAACTCACATATCCCAATCCAACTAAACTGGTATAGTATTTTCCATTCATAAACAACTGAATTTATCCTAACCATAGTCAATAATTCGAGCTGCAAGAACCAGTTGAGCACGCTACTAGCACTTAAAACAAAGTAAAATTGTCTCAAACAACCAACTTAGCAAAGTGTACACTTAAATCATTTATTCACATAATTCATTAACCAACAATTCAGGTTTCAACAGTACCTAATTCCCCATGATTAACAACAATAAAATTAATATAGCTCTACAAATAAAATTGAAAATTTTTTAGCTTAAACCATTCGGAAAATATACCAGAAATTCAAGTTGACCAATACATTTAACTTAAACTACAAAAAAGAAAATGCTGAAGAAAAATAGAAAGGTACTTACTTGAGGTAAGCCGGTAAGGTCTCCCCGTCTGAAGAATCCCTGGGCGGCTCTATCTCTTGGGGCGTTGCGTCTCTGTCTCTCTCTCTGCGCGCTATTTTCTCCTGGGCAATGCTCGATGGGAAGGGAAGGGGAAAAAAGAAGCTAGGGTTCTATGGCATATTTAGGAAGTTTTAAGTTACCTATTTCATAAATTAATTAATTTTTTATTGCATACTAGTATTACGGATACGTATTATAACTATTGTTTTAATATATTATAGTAAATAAATCATTAGACAATTAAATTGTAGTTTTTTTTTTTTTTTTTTTTTTGAAGAAAATGGAAATTTCATTAAGCCAAAATCATATCAATCTGGAGGAACAGAGTCCCAAGGACCAGGACAGACATAGAAACAGTAGCATGTGCTAACACATGGGCTGCCTGATTCGCTGACTTACGAATATGGCGAACCTTAACATCCCCAATGTTCTTAGCAATTGCTTTACATTGCTTGATTAAACTGTTGGAAAAATAGCATTAAAATGGCATTTTAAGTGGCTATTTTGTGGTACAATTATCAGTGGGGACCACTTCCGATTTGGGTCGGGTCAAAGTGGATTCGGTTTCTTCGTAGTGAGACGAAGAGATTGATATATTGTACGCTCAAAACGGATAATGGGTGAATGAGATATTGATTCTCAAAGTAGACCCATTGAGTTGGAAAAATGAAAGGAAAAAGTGAGCTTTTGTCCCACATTGGTTTGGAAAGAGGATTTGACCCCCCTTTTATACAAGAGCTTTTTTAGAGCTTGTAGAATTGTATAGCATAGAGGCTCTCTCGCGGGGGGGGGGGGGGGGGGGGGGGGGGAGGGGGAGGGGGTGGTGCAAATCAAATTCCAACTAGAGATGACTTCGGAAATCAAGCCCGAGCTCGTGTGCGCCGGTGCCTACGGGCACGAATGTCGTCCGGAAATTGGTTGGCCTTGCGGGCTAAGTTATGCCAACTTTCGATATCATATTTTCCAACACAATAGCCACTTGGGTTCGGCCAAGACCGAGACGAGCTCGGTCCAGGCCGAACTGAACCATGGTTTCGGCCTTGGGCGAAACCGGATAGTTTCGGTCTGAACCATGGTTTCGGCCTTGGGAGGCCGAAACTATCAACAGAACGCAGCAATGTTTCGGCCTTGGGCTGAAACTTGGCGAAGCTGAAACTTTCGGCCTGGGGCCGAAAGTTGGTGAGGCAAAAGGCCAACAGTCCATTAACTCCAGTTTTGAATTGTGAATTTAATTCTGTTAATGGGGGTTGCTGTTTCAGATGTTACACAACGTGTAATTAAGGCCATGATAAATGCTATTAAGTACTCCTCCCCTATATAAGAAGGGGTAGAAGGTAGAAGTTTTACACATACTACGAACAAGTAAAAGAGCTCTACACGAAATTAGTTTTCAAGCTTAAAAACCTTCTGCTTCTACTCCTTTCTTAAGCCTAGCTGTGTTCAAGGCTTTGCTCCGTTCGCTGGGTTCGTTCGTTTGGGTGCTCGAACGTTGAATCGTAGCGCGTTTTATCCTGGGAAACCTAGGCCACGGCGCTCCTAGCACTTTTGGGAGGTGGCAAATAAGGTTTTAAGGAAATAGTGGTCTCTTGACTCACGCTAAAAACCCTTACCCAAACACGAGCCAATCTTTCCTTCTTTCGGTTTTGGATTATGCTTCTAAGCAAAAATCCTCCTTTTATGTTTTAGTTTGGTTGGAATTATAATCTGTGTATTATAAATTCCATTTGGTTGATATGTATATGTCTTTTCCGTAGATATTCATGCATATAACCATGGTGGTCTGATTTATATATATATTTGTGTGTGTGTGTGTATATATATATATATATATATATATATATATATATATATATATATATATATATATATATATATATATATATATATATATATATATATATATATATATATATCGGATATATATATCGAATGATATTTTATATACTTCGTGTGTGTATATATAAATATTATTTTACGATATTAAATCGATTTTGGTTCATTATCACCAACAATCTTAAAACCTTATCTATTTTGATAATGAACAAGTCAATGGATTCCAAGAGTATTGGAACCGTGAATGTTGCCGGAGGTGCACATTCAAATGGTCGGAATGGCAACGATGTTGCACATTCTGTGATGCCGGTTGACGGCGGCAACGTTGGAAATAATACTTCCGTGGGAGTTGCAAAAACACACGATGGTGCTCCGGAGAACATTGGTTCACGAACCGGTAGACCTGTGGCTAATGGCACACAATTGGTACCTATTGTGTTGCCTAGTGGATCGGCTAAAAGCCACGAAGGATCCTATGATGGTGTGAACACTACATGGTCTGAGGACTACTGTAGTGTGACCAATGACTTCAACCGTAGTCAAAGGAAACTTAAGCGGAAGCTTAGCTTTCAAGAAGATTATGGAAAGAAGGAGAAATGCCACTACAAAGCGAACCGTCATCCTGGTGAAAAGGTTGAGGACAATTTCGCTATGTTTAAAATGTGTGGATGGTTGGACGAGTAAGGTCACAACCAAGGTACCCCCGATGTGCACTATGGACCACCCTTTGTGGAGTGGACGGTTGAGAATGGAACAAGGCACACGGGTTGAAAGGATCACTACGAGATAGGAATAAGGAAATGTGTTTCCAATATAATTTTCCTATTTATTTATTTGTTAAATAAATGTTGTAGTATCCTTGTGATACATTTTTATTGTTGAATAAAAAATGAATTGTTCCATTGAGCTATTGAATCATAGTATATACGAATTATTTGATGAAATAATGTTGAATGTATGAAATGATTCAATATGGGTGCGTAGTGCATCACGGAGCATTATGTGGAAAATGCTAAAATGACGTAACGGCCGGAATGAAATGTAACAGGCGTGTTACATGTTGAAATCCCGCAATGAACTTCGGTTCAGGTTCATGTAGAACGATACGGATTTCAAGCATCAATTTGTCAAAAATTGGAATAACTATATAATCGTGAGCGTCACAGCTCAAGTGTTGAATATTTTATATAATATTCTAAGAACGATTATATGAGTTTGATTCAACTAGTCGGAAATTTGGTTGATTTATTATTGTTAATTGTGTTATAATTAACTTAATCAAAATTCCAAATTATACTAGTATGAAATGTGATTTGAGACAAATTGTTGGGACGTCAAATTAAGCATGAGCTTAATGTGAAATGCTAATTGTAGTGCTTAATAGCACTGGACGTCAAAAATGTTGAATTAGCATTACGCAAGAGGCTAATTAAATTTAGCTTTGCAAAAAGTGTTATGTGATTAGCACGAAAGGAGGTTTGGTTAATTGTGTAATTAACTAATAATCCTTGTGCTAGGTAGCACTAGGGCTGGGCATTTCGGTTCGGTTTAACCGAACCGAACCGAACCAAACCGAACCGAAGCGGTTTGGTTCGGTTTGGTTTCAAACCGAAAAACCGATCGGTCCTAAGATTTGAGAAACCGATCGGTTCGGTTTGGTTCGGTTTAAAACCGAACCAAACCGATCGGTTTTTAAAAAAAATATATATATATATATATAATATATATAATAACTAATAATATATAATTATATATAAATAAACTTTAATATAATCTAACATTCTAAGATCTAACCCTAATTTCCAGTTCACCCTTACCAGTTACGACAACACTTCACGCCTTCACCTTCGGCTCCGCCCGTCGACCCCTACGCCAGTCGCAGTCACATCTCCGGCCTCCGGCAACCGCCACGGCGCCACCCCTCCGCCAGTCCGCCACCCCTCCGCCCGTCCGCCCGTCCGCCACCCCTCCTAGGTTCCTCCGTTCCTTCCTCCCTTGGCTCAGTGACTCACACCATCCGCGACCGAGGTATGTTAAATTGTTAATAACTTAATATGTTTTCCTTTTCTACTTAATATTTTTTAGTTTTATAGGTTATAGTTTATAGTTTATACATTTTCTTATTTAAAGAATTTTGAATTAGGACTTTTATTTATTTATTTAGATTTTGTGTTCTAGAAACTAGAATTTCAATTTCATTATGTTCATTGACTTGCGCTGTATAAGTTTTACTTTTGTATTGATCATTTGATTGTTTTCATTCCAGTTCACTACTAGAATTTAATTCAAATTCCAGTAGTGAACTGGAAAATTCCAGTTCACTTTTGCAGTGAACTGGAATTAACACTGGAATTAAATTCCAGTGAAGTCACTGGAATTTAATTCCAGTAATTCCAGTGAAGTCACTGGAATTCCAGTGGCTTCCAGTGAGTTCACTGGAATTCCAGTGGCTTCACTGGAATTCCAGTAATTCCAGTGAACTCACCGGAATTCCAGTGAACTGGAACATTGAACTGCTCTTGTTCAATTCACTGGAATTAAATTTCAATTCCAGTGAATTAGAATTAATATGACGGGAAATTTTAAATTGCTTAGTCATGTATCTTGCCATCAAGCGAACCGTTTACATTTGAATTTTATAATGCAGATGGATGATTCTTTGTCTTACCATCAAGGGAACACTCCAAGTAGCACTCCAACTTTGTCAATTGATGAATCAGTGGGACAAAAAAGAAAACTTCCAAACAGTGGATTTCCACCGAAACCAACTGCTCCAAGATCTGAGGTATGGAATCATTTCACTAAATTGGAGGATAACAAGGATAAGTGTAAATGTAATTACTGCCATAAAGAATTTAAGTGTGTATCAACGAGTGGCACTAGTACATTGAAATCACATAATCAAAGATGTGCTGCATATAAGGACCACCTAGATAGTACAACTCAAAAAAATCTAACAATACTTGAAAGTGCAAGTGTTGTTAAAGGTGGTAGTAGTAATCTTGTGGCGGTTGGGTTTAATCAAGATGCTTGTAGGAGGGCAACTGTTAAGATGATTATTTTGGATGAATTGCCATTTTGTTTTGTGGATGGGGATGGGTTTAAACAATTCTGTAGTGTTGCTTGTCCAAGATTTATTATCCCTTCACGAAGAACAATCACAAGAGATGTTGTTGAATTGTTCATGAAAGAAAAAGCTTTGTTGAAGAGCATGATTAGTCAGTCAAGAGTTTCTTTAACTACTGATATATGGACTGCAAGTACTACTACTGTTAGTTATATGGTTATCACTGCTCATTATATTGATGTGAACTGGAAGTTGCACAGAAAAATTATCAGTTTTAAACCAATTTCTGATCATAAAGGTGAAACAATTGCAAAAGAACTTGAGAATTGTTTGATTGATTGGGGTATCACCAAAGTTTTTACTATCACAGTTGACAATGCATCTGCTAATGATAGTGCACTTAGGATTTTCAAAACTAAAGTGAAGTGTTGGAGAGAGGATCCTATGATATTGGGTGGAGAGTTTTTGCATGTGCGTTGTTGTGCACATATTTTAAATTTGATTGTGAAGGATGGCTTGGCAGCGGTGGGTAATAGTGTGGTTAGTGTTCGTAATGCAGTGAAGTATGTGAGATCATCCAATTCTAGATTTCAAGCATTTCAAATACGTGCAGAGCAAGATAACCTATGCAGAGGGAGTTTGATTTTAGATTGCAATACTAGATGGAATTCTACTTACCTCATGTTGACTGCAGCTTTGAAGTATAGGGCAGCATTTGATCGAATGGCTAATGAAGACAAATTGTATGATGCTTACTTTAAAGAGGATGAAAATGGAAAGAGAAGGGTTGGGCTGCCATCATCAAATGATTGGGAGAATGTCCGTCGATTGGTACAATTTTTGAAAATTTTTTATGATGCGACTTTGTCTTTTTCTTCATACAAAACTGTGACATCTAGTCATTGTTTTGATGATATATGCACAATTGAAGTTAATTTGAATGTTTTCAGTAGTAGTAAAGATGTCAATATGAGTGGCATGGCAAAGGAAATGAAGAAAAAGTTTGATAAGTATTGGGAGGGGTCTGAGATAAACAAATTGTTGATTGTTAGTAGTGTGTTGGATCCCAGGAGCAAGATGGGTTTTGTGACAGTTTGTTTTGAAAAATTGTATGGTAAAGATACACCAAAATGTAGTGAAATGAAAGAAGCAGTTGTGGATATCATGCGTAAGTTGTATGAGGTATACAGTGCATTCTATGCTAAACCAAGTGCAACTACAAGTCAAAGTGGTTGTGGAAGTGAAAGTGGAGGTGAGAGTGTAATTCAATCTTGTGTGACTAGTGAATTAGTTTTAGATGTTGGTGATGTATCGGCTGTTGGGAGTATTTTTAACACGTATGCCACCGGTTTGATATGTGAAAAAGGAGATGTGCAACAAACATCAAATGAGTTGGATATATACTTGATGGAAAAGATTGAAATGCCAACTCCTAATAGATTGGGTATGCAATTTGATATTTTGTCATGGTGGAGGAAAGAAAGTATGAAATTCCCAATCTTGTCACAAATGGCACGTGATGTTCTTGCAATGCCAGTTTCTAGTGTTGCATCAGAGTCTGCTTTTAGCACTTCGGGCCGTATTTTAGACCAATATCGGAGTTCTTTGACACCGTATATGGTAGAGGCATTGATTTTGACACAAGATTGGTTACGGTCTTCACTCCAATCTGATTCAACAGTAAGCCTCGCTCAAATATTGGAAGAAACTCAGTTTATGGATATGCTTGCAGAAGGTAAGTTACAATTTTATATTTTTTTATGAATTTATGTATAGTATATACTATATTAGTTTATGCTTCAATATTTTATTATTTTAACTTGTTTTTGAACCTTTTGTTTTGTTGTACAGAGATTCGCAAATCAACAGGGCAACGTCATATTGATCTGTGACCGTGATGATGGATGAACAACTTAACAACCTATGAGTTTGGAATTCGTTTTGTTATGTTGATTGTTTTTGAATTGTTATGTTGGTATCCTTTATTTAGATATTAGACTTTGGATTTGAGTTATTGATTCATGTTTGTAATGTTTGAACTTTGAACTTTGGATTCTAATTTCTAAGTATGTGATGTTTTGG
This sequence comes from Ipomoea nil, assembly GCF_001879475.1. Lineage (NCBI taxonomy): Eukaryota > Viridiplantae > Streptophyta > Magnoliopsida > Solanales > Convolvulaceae > Ipomoea > Ipomoea nil. The sequence continues at coordinate 2,629,425 of NW_017617714.1, read as the reverse complement.
TAATTAGATTGCTATTAGTATGTGATGTTAGTATTTACTATTTAGTAGTATGTTTAAACTTTAAATTTTTATTTTGTTATATAACGTTTATATTTTAGATGTGGATTATGTGAATAGGTATTGTTTGGTAATTGGTAGTATGTTTGGAAAATTATGAAATGTTGAAATTTGATGAATGTAATTCTCGTAAAGTCTTAAACCGAACCGAAGACCGAACCGAATTAAATCCGAACCGAAACCAAACCGATTGAAACCAAACCGAAACCAAACCGAACTACAATGTTAAACCGAATGGTTCAACTTTTTCTAAAACCGAAAAACCGAAACCAAAACCGAAACCGAAAAAACCAAATCGAAAACCGAAGTGCCCAGCCCTAGGTAGCACTGGATTTATAAATTAAGCAACCGAATGTTGCTAGAAGTTTATAATTTAAAGCAATAGAGATTGCTTGGAAATCGGCGCGTTAGTTTGGGAGCAATGATTCGTGCTTGGAATAGCATGTTTCGTGCTTCATTACTAAGCACTGATTCGTGCTTCAATTTTTGGAAGCAATGATTCGGGTTTGTGGCCTTTCGGTCAAAAACCGAATGGATTCGTAAAGGCTAATCTGTTAGCTTCTACGAGATGTGTTAACGTGTTATTCTTTATGAGAATAAAAGGGATAACCAAATTAATTGTGAATTAACGCGGTTACGAACGATCGATGTGGTGAACATGAAACACCGATTGGTGATTTCGGCGCAAGTGTTAGTGTCGTACTCGAGCGTACGGTACGGTATTCACCTCAATCGAACGTTGTTGCCGAACATAAATATCAAGACATTGATAAGTTCGGGTCTACCTCAAGGTATGTGGGGTGAGACAATACTTTGGACAAGTAAAGTACCTTTTAAATAAGGTAACCCGCATGAAATTCTTACGAATTGTGGATACGCAGGAAGTTTTCCTACGAATACCTGAAATGTGGGGGTGTCTTGCCAAAGACGTTTGGTTCTTAGTACACGAGTCCAAGAGTTTGGATGTACATAAGAACACGAAAGATTGATTCAAGAAATTCATCGTTCTTGGAAGATGTATTTTTGTGAAGGATCAATATAAAGGACCTAGCATGTTGAAAGGAACTTTCGGCGTAGCTATGGTTGAAGGGTGTGAAAGAGAACCCGAGCTCAAAGCTAGACGTAGCAAGAGAGCTAGGATTGAAAAATCCTTTGGTCCATATTTTCTGACGTACATGTTAGAGTGTGATGCGCACAATCTAACTTGTTTACTAGAAAAGAAATTGGATTTTCTGACATGGTTGTTAGAAAATGAGCCTCGAACATATGTAGAAGTGGTGACTTCTACAGGTGGACCAACCCGAGAGAGGCTATCGAGAGTGAAGTAGATTCTATCTTAAAGAATCATACTTGGAACTGGTTGTTCTTCCTCCGGGTTGTAAAACCTCGGGATCCTAAGTGGATCACTAGTCGGAAGACAAAACCGGTTGGTTATATTGAAGTAAAATGGCCAGGCTTGTAATTGTAGATTACATGCAACACGAATGCCACAGTTACTTCAATATATATTCTCTTGTGATGAGAATGGAATCCATTAGAACGATACTTGCCAAAGTCGTTTAGCGAGACTTGGAAGTTCATCAAAATGGAAGTGTTGCTTTCTTAGTAGACATGGAACGACCAGAGGGTCTGTGGTTCCACGATGTGAAAAGAAAGTGTGTAATTGGTAATGTCATGGTATGATTCGGAACAATTGCCTTAGTGTTTGGCATGTGAGGTTTTGATCATGCATTGATGACCAACGAGTTTAGTATAAATAAAAGTGACTAGTGGGTCTACGTATTGCGTACGATAGACGGTGATATCACTGTTTGTTTATACATGATAAACTCAACGTGGGTAGTAACGATCAAATGATCTATTCTACCAGGAACATGTTAAATTCGAGATTTGATATGAGAGGTGTGAGTTTGGCAGATTTAATCTTCGAGATTAAAATCGTGAGAAGACCGTATGGTCTCGTGTTAGGCCAATCTCAGCGAGTTGATTGAATCCTTTCAAGGATGATAATCAAGTGGCTTGGACACCGTTAGATACTAACGTACAACTAGCCAATAATCATGGAGATTGTAATTCTCGTGGAGAATACATTCAGGTTATTGGTAGTTTAATTGTATCAAATGGGTTATACTAAGCCAGATATTGCCTTTGCGGTTAACGAACTTGGTAGACATCTGAGTAACCCTAGTGATGCGCACTAGAAGGCAATAGTGAGAGTTATGAGATACTTGAGGTATGCTCGTGACTTTGGACTGCACTACGTGTAGATATCTAGCTGTACTTGGAAAGTATAGCACGTTAACGGGATATCAAAGGATGATAAATCCATCAAAGGCTACGTCTTTACGTAGGCCAGTGCAGTCGGTTGGATGGAAATTCTCAAAATGATTTGTGATAGCTAAGATCCGACGGGATCTAAGCTGAGAGCCTTACACTCGTGTCGCGAACAAGTAGGCCGAATGGCTATGCCATTTTTTCGGGAATGTTCCTAGAGGTAAACTCGTATCTCCAATTTGTGTGCATTGCGAGAGTCAAGCCAAAATTGGTTAAGTACAGAGTTAGATGTGGAATGGTAAGTCTAGACTCATACGTCGTAGACATAATACCATTAAATCATTTCTCACAACAGGGGTTATCTCTTATTGACTACGTGATGTCATAAGATAACGTAGCGGCCGCTAACTCGCTAACCCGAGGGTAAGCAAATGGTTGTTGAGAAGTTGGAACGAGGAATGGGTCTAAAGCCCTTGGACTAAAAAGTTCCATAGTAGATACCCAACCTAGCTGGCACCTAGGTTCAATGGGACAACTAAATTATGGAACGGAGCGTGTCACTGTGGGGGTCTCGGACTCCCTACCACTCCTCGTTAGAAACAGTGACTCCCGCACGAGGCTAGCATGTTGATGCTTTAATGATTCTTGAGTATGCGGGATACTCGAGAAAGAATCACCTATGTAAGAGAGAAGTGAGGGTCGCTTCAAAGGAGAATTGTTGGGCACAATTCTTTAGAAACTCTCGCAGAACCAGGAACGGTGACCCACGACCAAAATGGGCACACTCATGAGAACAGAGAATGGTTGGGAGGTTCCTGTGTGAGATATGTCATCGTCTACACAAATGGCAGTCGGTTCAAAGACATCGCGTTCTACCGAACAACCAGTAGAGTAAACATTTCTTCACAAGGGAAGGTTCAAAGGGTATAGTGACTCCCTACCTATCCTATGCAGGGATCGACCGTTTGAACACAGTTGTTTCCGATTTCAAAATACCCCGAAAATCAATTTTTCATTCATGTGGGGGATTGTTGGAAAAATGGCATTTTAAGTGGCTATTTTGTGGTACAATTATCGGTGGGGACCACTTCCGATTTGGGTCGGGTCAAAGTGGATTCGGTTTCTTCGTAGTGAGACGAAGAGATTGATATATTGTACGCTCAAAACGGATAATGGGTGAATGAGATATTGATTCTCAAAGTAGACCCATTGAGTTGGAAAAATGAAAGGAAAAAGTGAGCTTTTGTCCCACATTGGTTTGGAAAGAGGATTTGACCCCCCCTTTTATACAAGAGCTTTTTTAGAGCTTGTAGAATTGTATAGCATAGAGGCTCTCTCGCGCGGGGGGGGGGTGGTGCAAATCAAATTCCAACTAGAGATGACTTCGGAAAGGCTTGATTCAAGCCCGAGCTCGTGTGCGCCGGCGCCTACGGGCACGAATGTCGTCCAGAAATTGGCTGGCCTTGCGGGCTAAGTTATGCCAACTTTCGGTTTCATATTTTCCAACACAATAGCCCAAGGCCAAGTTATGCCAACTTTCGGTATCATATTTTCCAACACAATAGCCACTTGGGTTCGGCCAAGACCGAGACGAGCTCGGTCCAGGCCGAACTTAACCATGGTTTCGGCCTTCGATAGTTTCGGTCTGAACCATGGTTTCGGCCTTGGGAGGCCGAAACTATCAACAGAACGCAGCAATGTTTCGGCCTTGGGCCGAAACTTGGCGAAGTTGAAACTTTCGGCCTGGGGCCGAAAGTTGGTGAGGCAGAAGGCCAACAGTCCATTAACTCCAGTTTTGAATTGTGAATTTAATTCTGTTAATGGGGGTTGTTGTTTAAGATGTTACACAACGTGTAATTAAGGCCATGATAAATGCTATTAAGTACTCCTCCCCTATATAAGAAGGGGTAGAAGGTAGAAGCTTTACACATACTACGAACAAGTACAAGAGCTCTACACGAAATTAGTTTTCAAGCTTCAAAACCTTCTGCTTCTACTCCTTTCTTAAGCCTAACTGTGTTCAAGGCTTTGCTCCGTTCGCCGGGTTCGTTCGTTTGGGTGCTCAAACGTCGAATCGTAGCGCGTTTTATCCTGGGAAACCTAGGCCACGGCGCTCCTAGCACTTTTGGGAGGTGGCAAATAAGGTTTTAAGGAAAGAGTGGTCTCTTGACTCACGCTAAAAACCCTTACCCAAACACGAGCCAATCTTTCCTTCTTTCGGTTTTGGATTATGCTTCTAAGCAAAAATCCTCCTTTTATGTTTTAGTTTGGTTGGAATTATAATCTGTGTATTATAAATTCCATTTGGTTGATATGTATATGTCTTTTCCGTAGATATTCATGCATATAACCATGGTGGTCTGATTTATATATATATTTGTGTGTGTGTGTGTGTATATATATATATATATATATATATATATATATATATATATATATATATATATATATATATATATATATATATATATATATATATATATATATCGGATATATATATCGAATGATATTTTATATACTTCGTGTGTGTATATATAAATATTATTTTACGATATTAAATCAATTTTGGTTCATTATCACCAACATAAACTACCAACATACGAAAAGTCAACCTGCAAGGAATTATAAGCATTACAGACATTCATACAATCAGACTCCATGATAATGTGATTTTCGTCACGGTCATTTAGCCAAGTAAGAGCCTCCTTCACCGCTAGAGTTTCTTCTAGATAAGGATCCAAGCAACACTGTAAGCGAGAGGAGTGCGCCGCTATGAAACCACCATCACTCCCACGAAGAATCATACCAGCAGCAACACCGTTAACCGAAACCGCCGCATCAACCGAGCAAGATAAATAGCCAGTAGGTGGTGGAGACCAATTAGTATGAATCGGATCAGTCGCAGACGCATGCATGAAAGTTGGAGTTGGGTTATACGCTGCATTCCACTCCTCAACCAAAGCATTAACATATGATAATAATTCCCCATCAGACCAAGCTTTACCATTAAAAACTAAACCATTTCGAGCCATCCATATTCACCAGAAACGAGCGGCCATTAAAGGTGGTAATCGTTTATCTCCTAAGTCCAGAGTAGAGCTGACAAAAGTATTAAACGTCATGCCCTGTAAAATATCGTCACAACCCCATAAATATTGAGCTACAGAGCATTGACAAAGAGATGTGTGATAGTCTCCTCATCTACCATGCAAAGAGAACACCCTCCACCAATCCAAACCTGTTTAGTTCGCAGCACAGTATAGATCGGTATGATGGACCTTACATAGCGCCAAAGGAAATTTTTATTTTAGGTGGCACTCTCATACTCCAGAGTTTATTCCAGTTTGTAAAGCACAACTCTTCGTTCATAACGCGAACCTCAGTCTACATACGATAACCATGTTTGACAGTGTAACAGCCCTTTATATCACCTCTCCAAAGCCAAGAGTCCTCCTAGTCAGGAGAGACTGGTGTACATAATATACGATCTACATCCGCCTCATCAAATAAATCACGAACAACATCCACATCCCAAACGCCATCATCAGTAAGAAGGTTACAAACTTTTGCAGTGCGTAACTCATCAATACGTGGGGTGTGTAGGATTGGATTATTTGAATCAACTAGCCAAGGCCAACCCCAAACATCAGTATCTCTTCCATTTCCAATACGTCTTACTACACCCTCGCGCAAAATATTTTGGCCAGCAAGAATACTACGCCAGATATAACTCGGGTTATGTCCAATAGTGGCTGAAAGGAAATCAGTATGTGAGAAATATCATGCCTTTAGAACCCTGTTAACAAGAGAGTTTGGATTGACTAATAACCTCCAACCTTGTTTAGCTAATAAGGCTCGATTGAATTCTCGAAGCTCCTTGGACCCCATACCACCACAATGTTTCGGTCTGGCCAACCGGGACCAAGATAACCAATGAATACCTCCAGAGTCCGAATTATCTTTATACCACCAGAATTTATTCATGAGCCTCTCAATAGAGGTACAAACAGAGTCTGGAAGTAGGAAAACAGACATCGTATATATTGGCATTGCCTGTGCAATGCTTTTCAACATGACTTATTTACCAGCTCGCGACAGCAGCTTTTTTGTCCATATATTCACCCGATCCCGTATTCTCTGTTCAACATACCGGAAGATTGCTACTTTATTCCTACCAATAAAGGAAGGCAGTCCGAGATACTTACCAAAGTCTACAGTAATACGTACACCAAAAACATTTGCGACATGATTACATAGTAAGGGTCCAGTGTTCCTACTCCACATAATGTTGGACTTTTCATAGTTGATTAACTGACCAGAGGCTGCACAATATAAGTCCAAAGAACGCTTAACCTGTGACACCCCGTAATCCAAATTCGATTAAGGGATTAATTAAGTAATTAATCCTAAACCAATTGGTAATTTAATTACTTAAATTCCTGAAAATTCAATAGTCGGGGACTAGTAATTGACTAGTCAACCCCAAAGTCAAGGTTGTACCTTAAGCTTTGTGAGTAGTTCCCTTGTTCCCTTACACCTCTTCATTTTAGTAAGGGTATTCATGACTTTTCACCCTGTGTTAGTAATGCAAGCTAACCTAGTAGACACTCCCCATTCTTTCTCCTTACACTTTCCAAACTTTAGCTCTACCTTCTCTCTAAAAGCTAGATAGCTTTTCTTCCAAGCCAAGTTGGAGCTTTGTCAAATCTTCAAGGGTTGTCTCCAAGATTCTACCTTCCATACATTTGAGCATCTAGGAGGGTAAGATCTATGTTCATCTTGTGTTTTTAGTGTTTTCTAAGGTGTCTTTTCTTAAAGATAGAATCTTTATGATCTTTTGGTGTGTTCTTGAAGTGGGTTTGGAAGTTGAGCCTTATTAGGAGCTTGGTGAAGTGTTAAGTGAAGGTTTTTGTCTTCAAGAGGTAACCCATGCTCTACAAAATCTATTTTGCTTACCTATATGATGATTTCTTGGATTCTACATGTGATTTTGCCAGTGTTGCAAAAATCGCGCCTAGGCACTAGGCGGTCGGCGACCTAGGCGCCCGCCTAGGCGCTCTAGGCGGTCCCCAACCGCCTAGAGGGCGCCTATCGATTTTTGCAACCTTGGATTTTGCTATGAAATGTGAGTGTTTATGCATTGTCCATTGTCTTGTGAAAATGCATATCTAGAGCTTGTGTTTAGGGTTCTTGTAAGCCATTGCTTGGCTATTCCTTTGATTCAAGTCATTTTGTTGTATTTGGTGAGATTTGGCATGTTTTGGACTTGAATTTGAGCTTGGAGTTGAAAATTCCCGAAGGGATTATTTTGGTGTACAGGTACGTACCCGCGGGCGGAACAACGGGTAGGCGTCCACCCGCCGCCCACCCGCGGGGTACAAGTTGGTCGTGGATGTGTACCCGCGGGCGGAACCACGGGTGGGGGCCTACTCGTGGGTCCACCCGCGGGGAACATGCTGGTGTTGTTGAGGGATTTGTTTCCCGTGATTCTTTTGACTCGGTATTTGGTCTCTTGACTTCCCGATGTTCTTTTGTGGAACTATTTGAGTGTCTTCTTGATGTTTCGTATGTCTAGAACTATGTGGTAGGTATCCATGTAGGTTTTGGTGTCTTGAATCGTGCTAAGTGTTCAACATTGTGATTCGTTAAACCGTGATGAGTCTTGTGTGTTCTTCGGAACTACGTTTGGTTTACCCGTTTGATAAGCATGCTAGTTCGGTGTTTAAATGCTAGCGTGTGTGTTGTTTGTACCTTCCTATTGTTGATGATAACTTGTGTTATTCATCATTGTTGATGGACTGTGATCCATTCTTGATTGAGTATGGTTTCATATCTTCGTTGTGATCTGTTGGTTAATTCCTGTTGAGGTGTGGTGTGTGTGGCTGTACCTGGATTGCACGATTAGTGGTATGGGACACTAGTCACCAAGGTACGGCAGTGGTCCTCGTGGTGGCCATGACATGATTATGGAGTTTGTGGCCTTTGTGTAAGGTTCACGTATTTCTTGGGTGGCATGTGTTGCCGTGTGTGTGATCGGTACCCTCGTGTACTATGAAATCGGTGGTTCTGTTGGAGGGACTGTTGGAGGGGGAACGACGGTTCCCAGGGGAATAAGGTTAGACTTGGTGTACAGGGGTCCTGGAGGTAACGGTTGGAACTAGACAAAAGGATGGGGGTAGCCATAAGGTTGGAACCGGGCATAAGGAAGGCATATCAATTCGTGATGGGTGATGTCACGAAGGCTTGTGTAGCCGTTGTTGTGAGTTCTCTTCTTGTGACTTGTGTAGTCACAAAGGCATGTGTTGCCTTGGCATGCGTTGCCATTGGTTGTGTCCTTATTCTTTTGAGTTATGCATGTCGGGTGATAATCTACTGTGTGATGGTAGATTATACCTTGAGCCGTCCTTGTGAGTCGTTGTTGTTCTTTGTGGTCTTGGGATGTGTTCCCTTATCTTCATTGTGAGCGTTTGAGTCTTGTGTTGACTTCTGCTCTTGGTTTTGAACTTATATATATGTATTCCGTTTCGCAAATGACTTTACAAATGTATATCTTATCTATGTATGATATTTCACATGTATTGGTGGGTTACCAGCATTATTCGTTGACCGGGCGTCGTTTCATCTTTTATGTGTTTCTTTCAGGTGATGTTTAGACGTGAGCGCGGTCTAGAACCTGCTAGTGTAGCTCCCTTCTTGTGTTTTTATGGCCTGTGTGCCAAGGATAGACTTTAGTACTTTGGACATGTATGGTTTTTAGATTATGAATTATGCAGATGTTAGCCTGTGCGTTCACCCCTGGGTGAGCGTGGCATAGCACCCCTTTCACTCCAGTTTATATAATCCTTGTTAGAATTCCACTGTGTTTGATGTTTTGTTTAGATATCTGCATGTTTAAGGCTTTAAATAGCATGGAAATTAGGGGGTGTTACATAACCTCTTGAGCCTCCCTGTCATTTGCCCTAAAAAAGAGCAGACTATCGTCTGCGAAAAACAGATGTGAAACCGGAGGGGAACCCCTGGCAATAGAAACCCCGTGAATGTTACCTCTAGATTTCTGGCGGTGTAAAAGTAGTGATAGTCTCTCGGCGCATATTATGAACAAATATAGCGATAAAGGATCCACCTGACGTATACCCCGAGTAGGGAAAACCTGCCCAGCTAAATCACCATTAATTAAAATATTGTAGCTAACTGTAGACAGGCATAGCATCACTAGATCCACCCACCCACGGGCAAATCCAAGTGTTGTGAGCATCCTGTCAAGAAAACCCCATTCCATTCGGTCGTAAGCCTTAGCCATGTCCAATTTTAAATCAGCCCATCCAGTTGATCCCTAACGTTTACCACGAAGATAGTGGCCAATTTCACCTGCTAGGATAATATTATCAGATATTAACCTATGTGGAACGAATGCACTCTGCGAAGGAGAAATAATATGCTCTAACACCACCTTCAACCGATTCGCAATGAGTTTGGCATAAACTTTGTAGGCTACATTACATAGGCCAATAGGCCGGAGGTTTGTTACCTTTTCAGGATTTTTTTTCTTCGGGATGAGTACCACATTTGTAACATTAATACCATCCGACAACTGACAATTGATAAAACAGGTTGAGACAAACTGAATAAGGTCCAAACCAACAACCGACCAAAACGATTGAAAAAATGCTGGGGTCATAACATCTGGACCAGGCGATTTCTCCGGGGCCATCGAAAATAGAGCATCCTTCACTTCCTCCGGTTCAATTGGACGAAGAAGGTGAGCGTTCATTTCTGGTGTAATGCAACTTGTAACATGATGGAAATTCATGTTATTTGTCTACTCTGAATGAAAAATGCCTTCATAATAATCCATGATAGTTGCACACAAAGCATCACCCTCAACCCATTGATTATTATTGTCTCGAATCCTCGTCAGAGTATTAAGTTTCTTGCGCTAGGATGCAATTTTATGAAAATATTTGGAATTGAGGTCCCCATGTTTGAGCCAAAGGTTCTTTGATCTCTGACGCCATACATCTCTTTTTGTGTTAATAAAATACGAAGCTCAGCAGATAGGGATTTGAAAAGAATAATATCAGAAATGCCACTACTAGCTCGTAGACGCTCAAGTTCCAAACGAATATACTGCATTCTACGTCCAAATCTGCGGAAAGAATCCTTACCCCACCGGAATAGAGCATCCCCACAGCATATTAGACGTTGCTGAAACTCGTGAAAGTGGGACTGCCGCCAAGAAGCTTATACTATGGATTTGCAGTTTAAATCAGACAACCAAGCTGATTCGAAACGGAAGTAACGTCCCTGACGACAATGAGAATTACCATTCAAACTAAGAAAGATGGCAATATGATCTGATGTTGTTGCATGGAAGTTTTTCACAATAGCAGTCTCGAAAATATTACGCCATTCCATAGTAGCAACAGCTCTGTCAAGCCTCTCATCCACCCAATGATCGGTACCACGCCCCTTGTCCCACGTAAATGCATGCCATGTCATCCCCAGGTCTGATAGTCCACAGTAAAAAAGAGCAGCATTGAAGCCTCTGATCAGGGCATCAGGGTGCGGGTGAATACCTTTCTTTTCAGAGTGGGAAGTTAAATAATTGAAATCGTCAATAACTAGCCAAGGCATACTCGATCGTTGCCGAAGACTTCGCAAGAAATCCCATGAATCCTGACGCCGAGACCTCTCAGAGAAACCATAGTAACATGTAAACCGCCAATTAAATTGTAGTTGTTTAGGGTAAAAGACATTTAAGTACGTTAACTAATTACATGATTTCACTAAATATTGGAATGAACTTAATTTTGTATAGAATACGACTTATAAAGTAGAATGTTATACATTATTGAACACTTCATGGTACACTACGTTAGTAGTTGAAGTACTAACATTATTAAGGTCATTGCATATTAATATTTTCAACCCATTTGGATTGCTCTAGAAGCAGCAACATACAATTGGCCATGAATAAATACTGGTTTCTTTAAAAGTAACCCAACATATGTTAAGTGTTTGACCTTGACTCTTGTTAATTGTCCTCTTTGGAATTTGAACAGTAACTACCAGGCATGATTTGTCCTTCAATCATGGGTACTCCGTCAGCCCACAGTTCTGATCACTAGATAATCATACTTTGGCACTTAGTCTGACAAAAAGTGGGAGTACTAAGTGAGGGGGAGTACATTTTAGCTGGCTGCTATTGAAATGATAATAATTGTCTGTGTTTATATTTTTTTTTTTTTTGCTTATTTGGTTGGTGGTTTTTTGTGTTACAACTCTGGATTGTCTTTGCTGCTTGTAAATTTGAATTTTGTTGACTATTTGTATTTATTCTTGTGTGTTGCTATGTGTTATGTGGATGTGTGCTTAGTTGTGTTATCAGTTCTTTGGCAGCTTATGGATCTGCATCCGGGCATCTATGAGTATGGATTTTCGACTGATCCGTGAGCTAAGTCTTGTGTCCAGTACTCAAAATGTAAGCAAATATACTCAAAAGGCTTTTTGTCAATAAAATTTGCCTAATTCCAAGTTGTAAGCCTAGATGTATATTTGTATTTATGTTTTGTCAACTAATTACCAAATGAGGAGATTGTAAGTGTAAAAAATGTTACACATTATACCCACTTTTAGTTGGCATAATTAGTTGTCAAAATCTAGTTTTGGTTAGGCTCTAGATCTGGTCCAGGTACTATTGCTGGTCAGTCTTGATCACGGTCAGGACGCAACTCCAGAGGGCAAAACGTATTCAACAAATTTGTTATATTCAGACCCTCTTTTCATGGTTCTCTAAATCGTATGGTGCTGCTAATTCTGAGGACTTATCAGCTGCACAAATTCAGACAAGGAAGTTTCTAATTATTCCTATATATAGTCTTCTCGGGTTTCCTTTCTAAATTGAAGATTTAAGGAAAAAATCTCTACGGCTTTATCTCAAGTCCTCCCCTAGTTATCTTGGTTATATTTACAGTGTCAATTGAAGGTGTTGAAGGCATCTTGGCTTGCTGGTCTATTGCTGAAGTCGGCATGCACGTTCAGTTCAATATGATGATGAAGTATTCGCTCGAGTAGTGGCTATGTATACCGTGGTGTGTAATGTGCTCCCCTTTGTACTCCTTGTTGATCATCTAGTGGATTGGGCTTACGTGAGTTGCTTCGCAAACATAGGAATGTGGCTCCGAACTGCGTGATCATTTCTTGGTGTCTGGTTCCTTTGTCATTTGTTATCTTTATTTTTTAATCGTCCTGACATAGTTCCTGTACCTATTCCAGATTAATAATTGATAGTAAAACTTAATAGGGACCAAATAGGTTTTCCTTGCATTCAAGATCTACGACTCTTTTTAAAATCCAATAGTATAATGAGTATCAAATCCTATAATAGGTTACAAAGTTCCAACCAAACGCAGTTGATAGCTACAAGCCCAAATGAAAACAAAAAATGAGCAAATTAAAACTGGAATAGTTGAGATAGTCACACAAATTTAAGTTGTAACATGAAAAATGTTCTCAAAGAAATTTATAACTAAACTCACCATCCAGATTATGAGTTCGAGCCTCAGTGGGGGCGTTATTGGTTCTTTGTGTTTCAGTAGGTTGAGAAAGTATATGAACAGATACTACAATGTAATAGAGTCAGTAACTTTCAAAAAAAAAACTCACCATCCAGATAAAGTTCCACATATGAACGCGGCCTACAACCATATAGATGCATGCCAACCTTTATTTCGAAAAAGAAAATAAAAAATAAAAACAAAGCAGCGAGTATTAAGATGATCTGGAGAAGCCATATATCTGAAGATGTTATTTGATTCTCCTGCACCCTTTTTTAAGAAAAAAAAATTGTGAGATGATGTAAATCACGGTAACTCAATGACTCAGCAGACATGATGGTCAAATGCCGGTTGTGCATAAATGATCTATCCACTTTGAGCATAATCCCTACATTGCCGCTGTCGAGTTATTTGATACATACTCCTGCACCATTTAAAAAAATTAAATAATAATATACTTTTGAGGAACGGTAAATTAAAGGTAACAGTAAAAAAAATGAGTGACCTTTTGATTTGTAGAAACTGGCGGCATTGCAATAGATGGAGTTGAAGTCCGTCAATGATGAGTGGGCAAAATAGAGAGCACAAACTTATCCAACTTAGGTCTTTGGTCTTGTATATTCCTTGCAGAAGTAGCAGCTCGTTTGTTGGTATAAAACAAGTCAATAATCTTGAGGCTCTTCACATCCTTAAAGGAAAGTGGTAGTCCATTAAGTTGTTCACATTGCGATATGTAAAGTCGTCTCAATACTGGGAAGCTACTATGCTCACAAGTCCAGTACACCAACTCGGTTCTCCCAATACGCAAGAATTGGAGGCTCTTGAAAACAACGTTAACGTCGAGTTCCCAACACTCTCCCTTAGCTGAAAACTCCTCCAACTTGAGGACCACCAGCTCGTCCAGGGATCCCAATACGCAAATGTGTTTCCAATCAAAATACGTCTTGGATAAGGTCAGGTTTCTTAGCCTTCTCGGGAATCTGTCAGCTTGTGGAATAATAGGCTGCTGCAGTGTGGTAGCTTCATGCATGAGTTTTAGATTTTGGAGATTATGCAGCTGCTTCACTATATTGTCAAATAAGCAGCAAAGAAGCATTAGACATATGATGCTTTGCAACTTTGTGAATTAGGAGGGGCGAGTTGCAAAGAAGCATTAGACAGGATATGCCTTAGTTTTGGCATGTTCCATATCTCTGCCTTAACATCAACTGTAGTTTGGGATGTATTGAACACAAGAGTTTGCAAGCTCCATATATGAGTGAATAGTTTTGGAATGATATTGTTGTGAGTTGAGATAGCCAAGTAACGTAGATGATATAAGCTATAAAGCTCTTTGGGCAATATTTCGAATGTGAAGGATTCAGCGTGAAGCACTTTGAGAAATGGATAGGATTTTGGGATAGCTGCTAAGTGTTGTTTGGGAATCTTAATTGGTTTGGTAAATGTTAGAAGTGAGCGGATACTCTCACCTGATGATGGCAGCTTGTTCTCTGAACCTACAAAGTCTGTAATGGAGGAACGGATGCACAAGCGACTACAATAATTCACATTTCTTCCTTCTATTCTTGCCCCATCTATGGAAGAAATTCTTGTTCTTAGCTTCAGATTTACAAAACGTATGCACTGTGCCACTGAGACGGCAAGTTTTTATTTCACCATCAGCTCTTCTTTTCACTACCATCAACAGATTCCTATTGACAAGATCATTCAAATATGTTTTACCATCGGCCTCCATATTCGAGTGGGATGAAGAAGAAGGAATAAATCCTTCTGCAATCCACAAGTAAATCAATTTCCAGGCAGAAATTATTCGATGTCCTATTGGAAATGCTGCAAGATATAGGAAACTTGTGCGGAGCATTTTTAGAATCAACATGATTAGCCACTTCAAGAATACGCGTTGTTACCAATATTCTACTCCCTTTCTGGTTGTTGGGAAAAGCAGTTCTCAAATAATCCCAATCTTCTGTGCGCCCTACATTATCCACAACAATGAAATACTTCTCCTCCTTCAAAAAATCCTGGATTCTTTCTGCCAGCTCCTCCTCCTTCGTATCCTTGTAACCACTGGTCACCTTGGTAAATTTACTTATAATGTCCATGAATAATTGTTTCCTATTCATGGTTCTAGATACGTAAATCCAAAGACGAGTGAAAAACTCGTGACAAAGTTCACGATCATTGAATATCATCTTGATCAATGTGGTTTTGTCTATTCCAGCCATTCCAACAATTGCAATTACAATCGTATCATCTAATTTTTCAGTAAGACGACACTTTATAATTTGAGCCTGCTCATCAAAGCCTACCAATCCATCCTCCTCCACCACATGAGCCTTTTTACAATTTCAGGAAAATTGAGGTTAGGGAAATAACATGGTTGTAAGTGCAACCAGAAAGAATTATACTGAAAAATGTAATACTCCATCTGTCCCATTTTATCTGTCATACTTACTATTCATTGGTCAAACCAATTCTTTTTTCTTTGTTTTTTTTTTGGGTATTTTTTACTTATTTTTAATTTTTTTTTTTTTTTTTTTGTGTTTAATAGTACTTTTAGTATAGTTTCTAAATATATAAACTTTGTATACTAATTCTAAACTTAATATTATGAAAAATTGAATTAAAAATAACATCAGTTAAGCCTCGTTAACCGAACCAGACACATAAAATGGGATAGAGGTAGTACTAATAAGAGTTCTACTACATGTACTCCTAAATCTTACTTCCTCAAATTTACTCCTGATGTGACGGACACTGATAGATTACTTTCTTCAGGTGGGTCCCTATGAAAGTGTCTACATCACTATTTTAAGTGTGAGAGTATAAGTTGGGAGTAGATATAGTATTTTCCTACTAATAATAAGGAATAAAGCTTATTGAGTATTGTTGGACAACATAACGTAACATACCTGGAGAAGCGGCGGCTGAGGATTATTTATTAGCCAACAGCCTTGGAGGGAATGGGCAAGATCTACCCGGGTTTTCTCCGCCCTTTTCTTAATGCTCTCCATCTCCTTGGCAGCATCATTAACCTTAGCATAATAACTTACTTTTTCCGCCCATTTCATGAGGACCTCTCTGCCTTTGTGCTTCCTTTGCTCTTCATCACTGTATTTATGAATGGCATCTTCAGCATCACTTACAACTTTCTGAATCTTCTGCACCACGTCTCTCAGCACATCCCCCTTCTCATTCTTGGCTGTTTTGAGATTTTCCCCGAACAACCAGAGTTCGCTCCTCGGATCCTTGATCCCAAGGATCAGTAACCTGTTTTCTTCTGCAGTTTGGGCTACCCTTCTTATCAGCAACTCTACAACTTCGTACATGCCTCACTACACTACTTAGTTTCTCTGATATGATCTACCTTAGCTAGCTTGTGATGAGGAAATGGGAGAATATATATAATGAAGACAAAACCAGTAATACACAGCTTGCTTGCTTTCTTTCAACTAATAATATTTTCTTCCAATGTATGGTACCGGAAAAGCTACATTATTAGTTAAATTATTTGGCCGGCAATTCAAGTCTTTGATTATATTTTCTTCCCGTGTCACAAACAAATAATGAAACAATTTTGTATAGCCAAATGGTGGACGGCTAGCTGCTCATGAATTAAATAAATCAAGTTGCTTTAATATAATTATAGTACGCTATGAATAGTATATTAGTTGAGATTCTTAATGAATATGAAGGAAATAATAGTGAATTAATGAAGTTGGTGGAGAGATAACAAGATCACAAAACATGGTTGTTTTTTTGGTAGTATCGTTCCAATCAATTGTTCTATTGGTTGGTTCAGACTAACAAAAGAAACATCCGTGTTGATCACAAACCGACCCTCTTAAAGTGGAGTCCAATAAACAAGTTGTATACTTGTATTCAAACAAATATATTATATATTAAAAATAAGTTTTAAAATTTATTTTTTACAAATTTATACAAGTGCAACCTTCAAAAAAAAATTTTTTCTATCCACAAATATAAATGTTTTACCTAAAACATTTGATTCAAGATCATATCTTCGTAAGAACCAAATTGAAAATAGTCAAAATATCACAAGTTGTACTAGATATTATGAACACTAGTGCCAACAGGCATTGTTATATAAGTTTTTGTTTATCTCCCTTGGAAGGCAAAAAAAAGAGGGCAGCCTATATCCATGCAATTCAAGTGTGAAGTACTCAATGATGTAGTCTTACATCAATACAAAACGACCATACAACAATACCAAATATACAGGCACTAAATCAGAAAAAAAAAAAAAAAAAAAAAAAAAAAAAAAAAAAAAAAAAAAAAAAACCCAATAAATTTGCAATTTTACAGATTAGAGAAAAAATAAAGTGAAGTCCTATACCCTATCTGAGGGACTAACTAGTCAGGGATATTAAATTTGAGCATAAGGTTGTTCGTGGCTAAATACAATTTCATCTCGTTCAATCAACCGGTTGACATCAGTTGCATTTGGGAATTCAGTTCTTCCATCGCGACGGTTTCTGATAAGGCTCGTGATTTACATTCTTCATGAAAACGACAGCTTTTTGGTGCTTCTCTTCGATCATCCTTTTCCTAAAGTGGATCAATCTTAGGACAATTCAATGACATAATATAGGCACAATAAGTAAAAACTAAATAACGAGTTAATACCATTTGGGGTCCTCTGAGTAGAGTGGTTTTGTCATGTTTAGTCCTAAACTTTCAAATTGACCACTCATGGTCCATCGATTTTTAAATTGTTAATATCTATGATCTTTCAACTTTCAAGTTAACCATCTATGATCCTTCAACTATCAAATTTTAACCTGTTGTGGTCCTTCCAGGAGGACCACAGCTGGTTAAATTTTAAAAGTTGAAGGACATGACTAGTTAAAATTTGATAGTTGAAGGACCATTGGTGGTTAACTTGAAAGTTGAAGGACCACGGGTGGTTAACTTGAAACTAAATGTGGCAAAACCACTATACTTAGAGGACCCATATGGCATTAACTCATAAATAAATGAGGAACACAAAAAGCTGGGGACAAGGAATGGGAGTTCCTAGTAATGCTTCATTGGCTTCCTACTTAAAATTCATGGCCATTCCAGTGCTTACATTTTGTGCTTGAAGGAGTATCAGACAATTAACTAGACTATCTTCCATGATCAATTCAATAGAACATCTTTTCCATTGCAGTAAACTACAAGATTACAGTGGCTACACAGGAATAGAATTTACAAAAATTCTGAACAGACTGGATAATGTTTAATTTTTTTTTTTTAAACAAATGATGCTACATTATCACTTTGTTAAATTGAATGGAAAAGAGCAGACTTTTCTTATTTCTTTATATATACAAGAAACCACAGTGACATTATTGTGATAGCAAGATAGAAATAGAACTCGCCAAATAACATGGAATTTCCTGGCACAGTGTAAAAAGATGTGCACATGGAAAGATCAAACAGAATGGGAGTAAGCTACTTACAATCATCAATGTGACAGCCAAGAGGAAATCGCCACCAAGGGGAGCATTAATGCCATGCCATATGACATCAGGCTATCCACATCCTTGATCCTTTCCATCTTGATGTGGATAGAACTCCAAAAACGTGTGAAAGGACAATTTACTGGTTGACCCTGCAGCATATGCATAAAAAGTTTCAACTATACCCCCTTATTCCATTTAAACCAAACATATTCAAAAATATTTTAATATAAGGTCTAAAAAACACTCGAAATTAAACTTGTGCTAATTTTATAACGTTTAGTCTAAAAAAATAAATCTAAAAAATGAGTATTAGTAAACAAGTTTTCTAAAAAGAAAACAGAGAATGAAAGCTGAAAATTAGAAAACAAGAAACAGAAAACAGTTTTCTGAAGTAAACGGGCCCTTGGCAACTATGTGACTCACCTTGGTATTTGAGTCACTAGTTTGCTCTTGCTCACCAGAACTAGATAGTGTTCTTCGTATGTAATGGTCTGATTGATCCACTGGCTTCTTGATTGTAGCCCTTTCAGTAGAGAAAGCCTTGTATGCAGAATCAGTGTGGATTGTCTCCATGACTGAACCAAAAAAGTTTGTCACGGGCACCTGCAAGGGCACAAGGGGAGTGCCGCAAGTTAAGTCAGAGTGTCAGACTATCTAAACATATTGACAAAAAGCCACTTAAACATATAATTTAACAGAAATGTTGTTATTATACCTCCTCCAGTAGACGCGGGTATAGATCAGTTCGATAATATGCCGTTGACATCAACAAATTTGGGTTATATGAATTGAAGAGACTGCAAATTAACAGCAAAGCCTAAGAGATTCATATGAAGTTGGAAGCGAAATAACAATGCACAAGATGAGTTTTTTGAAAAGCAAATCGTCTGTAATAACCTATGATGAATAAATTTATCCAAGAAAAAAATTATATTACAGAATAAGAAGTAAATAAAAAAGGAGTCAAGAGAGCAAACAGCAAAGATCTAGAGTTTAAAAAATATGAGATTAGGACTGTAAGACTGTTTCCCACTCATTAACTAGCCATGGTAGTCAAAGTAATGTTTTTGAAGTTCACAGTTACCTGCTTAATGAGGCGTTGCTATACATATTTACCCTCTCAAAAAAGGCAAGGGTATAAAATGTGAATCGATCTATAACTGAGACACCAACCTGGAACAAAGAAATTATTAGTGAAGAAAATTACCAAAAGGTAGAACGGTTGTGGAGCAAATGCTATAAAAGGATAAATATATACTTACATCAGAGTCTAAGTGGTGTGAATAGGAATTTTCTCCTTTCTTGCTACTTCCAATAGCCAAAACACCAGGTGAATGAAGCTACATGGAAGGATACATGTCAATTCAGATAGCAAATCATGCATAAAAGGCTCAGTATCACATTTTTTGACAGAGACAATAGCAATAACTATCTATGCTACTAATTACACAAAGAACACATACTCCACACAAGTGGAGAACCCAAAGTTCTGAAACAACAAAAAAGCAGCAGAGTTTATGTGTGCTACTTCTTTTCTGAAATATGTTTGTTACTTCTAGTAGAATCAAATATGAGAGAGATAACTCTTCAATTACAATGAATTCTTATAGGCCTCATCAAACAAGGACTAAATGGTTTGTACATGCACTAATAAATACTCAATTAAGTTATCACGGAGCAGTAGATAAAATGTCAACCCATTACCTAGCCCCTAGGAAAAGAATAGCTCACCTGAGAGAAAAGTGTAGCAGCTTGGCAAGTATCAACCATTATTAACAGCTCCTTGAATCTGAAAATTGAACACGATTGAGAAGCGTGAACCATCATTTCAAGTGAATCAAATCAGTACCACTCTTAAGGAATGATGCAGTTAAGTCCAGCACAAAAAAAAAAAAAAAAAAAAAAAAAAACCAATATTCTCACCTACGCTTTTCTTTCATTTGTTTTACTGCATCAGCTAAATCATGACTCTGAAGCTCCTCTGCATCCTGAAATTTTAAGAACTCATCTCCACCATGCCCTGTCATATAAACCAGTATGTGGCTTCCTTCATCACTTAAAAGACGTTTTGACCGGGGGACAGCAGCTTCATGACGGCCTGTTAAGACTCTGAAGAAGTTCTCAACAGTTACTTCATACCCTCGATAATCTACCTGACTTACACAAGCATGTAAAAGTTAGAAATTGTAAATGAATGAAAACTAATCTAAGTGCAAATTACTGTAAATCAGGCTAACGGATAGATACCCTACTAGAGATCCACTTGCAAAATAACCAAATAAGAAGTAAGAGCATTAGGTATTCAAACTTAAGACCATGCATAGTTCAAAACATACTTTACTAAGTATACCCATTGCAACCCTTAATAGACATCTAGCAGAATGGTGAAAATTTCAAACAATCATGATAACATATCACTAATCCAGTTTCAATTAAATTGAGTGTTGAATATGATAGGGAAAAAAAAATCCTAAGTAATTGTTAGAAGGACAACCAAAACTACTGACCTCAACATTATCTCCATACAAGTTAAGCCTATGGTTTTCATTATTAAAGACTTGAGCAGGGTATTTGTTCCGTGCATTGCAAGCCATATCATCAGCCAACATCAGAATAATTCTTTCATCTGGTATGCCCAACCGTTTTACAGTTCTGCATGCAAAACACAGATTAATATTCACAAGACAGTCAAGTAACTCTGAGATAACAGAAACGAACTTCCAGATAAAAATATGAAGAATTTAGTTTTTGACTGAAAAGAAAGCTTTTTTACCTGTATAAAGACAGAGTGTTTGCCATGTGACGGTAGTTAAACCTGAGTACCCATAACAAATTTTAGCAAGTTGGAAATTTCATATTAAGGCTAATCTAATGACCAAACAAAGTCTCCTTCTATATTACATTATTCACTAGGCACTTCAGTTTTCACAAGGCAAAACAATCAAGAAGTCAAATTAGTGATGCCACACAACATTGAACGTTTGGAGTAACTATTCACACCTATACACACACAAATATACTAGAAAAATTAATTTCATCTTCTTAGCTATACACTCAACCAAAAGAATTACTTGGAAAAACTACAGAGTAAAAGCGCAGTAGATACAGTAAAACATTCTAGAATAAATATATGAAAAGAGAAGCAAATATTACATATAGGAGCTTCACCAAAGAAAGAAGTGCATAAAATAGTTGACAGTTTATAATTTTCCATTTCATATATAAGAGAGAATGATACATATTGACTGGATATGCATAGTATGTCTCAAAGAGCTCAGATAAACAAATAAAAATGAGATGAACTGTTCAATGAATTCTCATAAGATGCAATTCAAAAACATATTTTTCACTAAATTCAATTAAAACACATATATAATCTTTCAGCGGAATACATTATTAAATTAGATTTTATAATAACATAATAATGTATCATTTGATCCAAAATCCTACAGCTCGCTAAACTTATCACACAATACAACAAACTGCCAACAGTTCGCCAAAAATCAAAATTTCCAATCAATTTTCTCAAGTGACAGACGAAACTAAACGTTGATTGACGGAGAGATTGAAAGTACCAAAAGCGAGAGGTGCAGACCAAAACGGCCCAGTTGTTAGTGTGCATTGTGGTAGCAGTTGAAGCCGCACCGTCACCGGAAGCATCGGACGAAATCGCACTGTAGAAACAGGTTGCTAGAAGAAGCAAAGACGCTGAAACAACGAACTTCAGCGATCTCTCCCTCATCATCTTCAACCTTATTATGGCTTCGTATCAGCTTTTTCTCGTTTCTTCCGTTCGGAGATTTCCCGTTTACTGTTTCCAACTTTCGAAGATCAAAAGGGCTTCCCAAACGCGGCATACGCTTGTACAAAAATCTACAGAAAACAATGTACAATCAGATATGCTAAATGTACAAATCATTGTGCCCTAATTTTTCAACAATTTTGCCACGGTCGCAAGATTTGAGCCTCCGAGGCACCACTAGTAATGCACAAAATACAACCCATCTATCCAAAGCCCAAAGGAACCTATACTCTCTTTCCTCCATTTTAAGTAGGGTGTGCATAATTCGATAAAAAATCGATTAATTTATCAATGACAAATTTTGATTAATAATTTTTTTACCAAAATATTTTGATTTGGTTCATTTTTAAGAATTTTAATTAAAGGTGAATTTAGTTTGAAAGTGTCAGTTAATCGAATTAACCGATCGATTAATGAAATTACTTGTGCATATATATGTTTTAATTTTTATAGCATATATATAATATTATTAGACTATTTTTTTCAAATTTTATCATTTATGTATTGATGTAATGATTATTTTGTGGTGTAAAATTATGAATTTACAAATTTTATTATAAACTAGTATTATTACATAAAACTATGTATCGTAAAATAATTCTATTAGCTAGTAATAATTATATAAACCATTAGATTTTATGTTTTTATATTTTAACGTTAAATTATTACAAATATTATATTTTATATTTTATATTTAAGAATTAAATATCTATGAGTTTTAGTCCTTCTATATATTAAAGCTATATAGCCATGGCCAATCAAATGGTTGTATTTTCCCGCCCATATAAAACTACAGCGTTTTGACTATTAGTTTGATCCATTTTACGTTTTTTTTTTCTGTTTTCTCTTTTTGCATGCTATTTTGATTTTTGTTTTCTCCAATAAAACTTTGCGTATAACAATATATATCAATTGTTAGTATTCTACATAAGGTAGAATACTTAAATATCTACAATTCCCTCATCGGAAGTTGATCCAAATCAGAACTTTTTATCAGCAGGTGTTAATAGAAGCATAGAAACAGTTATCAAAACAATTATTACATCTTTTTAAGTTCTTAATATAAATATAAATAATAACATTTGAAATCTATTAGCCGACTACTCAGAAGACGTTTCAGTCTTCGGTGAAACATCATCATTAATCTTCATTAATGTTTCATCCTTCGAGATACCCAATGGCAGAATCATCCTTCTATAAATACTATAGAATAGCAAACACCACTCTCACCTTCTCCTTCTTCAACCAAAATCTCCTGTTCTTGGTTAAAATGGGATCTCTGTTTGTATTGGCCAAAGATCTCAACACAGAATGCTACACGAAAGCCATTAGGCTTAGATTAGTAAGAAGTTATGATGTCCATGAAGGGAGAAATACGAGTATTATTAAAAGTCAAGAGCTGTTGTTTCACGATTCAGAGGTAAGCTTTTTAATGTTGTAATCCTTCTATATTGTTATTTACAGTTTTTACTAAATTGTTTTACATCAATTTTTTTTTTTTTTGTTTCAACTATTCTGTCTAGGGGCCTATCTCCATTGCAACATCCCAAAGGAATACTTGGATAAATTCTCAAATCATTTCACAGCGGGAAAAGTTTATTGTATCAAAAACTTTTTGGTAATTTCTAATTATTATCAGTACAAGCTCACTCCGGACAAATACATGATTAAGTTGAACCATCAAACTACTGTTCTAAGACACCGTAGGAAAGGCTTTGCTAAGTGTATGTTCAGGCTTCGCAGTTTTGATGATATCCTAGGCAGAAATATTCCTGAGAAATTATTATTCGGTTAGTATACAATAATTTTTCTTTGCTATACTTTATTTTTTTACTCTAAACTCAATGTTTGTTGTCCAATATTTTCTTCTAGATGTCATTGGCAGGGTTGTTGAGTTTTACCCTCTAAAGTCAATTACTATAGGAGGTTATCCATCAAAGCTGGTTGATTTTATTATTGAAGACTCCAAGTAAGTTCAGAAATCTTAAATTCTAGATTCAATACATTAAAAACAATCAACATTTATTTAACAGTATATTTTAAAATGCACAGTATGGGATTGACATGTGGATGATGTACTGCCCTATTTTATTGACAATGTTGATGGCCCTATAATTATTCTGATGCAACTGTGTAGAGCAAAGCACTTAGACAGTAAGTTTCATCTCCTTATCACAATTATTTTATACACATTTCCTATATGAAAATAAACATCTAACAAATTAATTCTTTATTTCAGCTGAAGTAAGAATATCAAGTTCATATAATGCAACCAAGGTTTGGATAAATCATGATTGTCCCGAGTTTGAAGTATTCAAGGATAGGTAAATTTTACTTTTCCATCAAGGTCTATTTTATTTTGTATCACTATCTAACCATTGACACTTTATCCAGTTTGAATGATCAGCAGACTCCTATTAGGAGTATGAAAAATGTTTCAACATTTTCATACCCTAACAGTCAGGAATATTCTAGCAAGAGACATATGATTGTAAGCACCATAGCTGACATTTATAGGAGGGCTGAGGTAATATTCATTACAGTCTCTTAGTTTTATCAAAATAATTTTTTTAGATTACTATTTGGAACATTTAACTCTCTGTTCTATTTGACTAAAATACAACAGCCAGGCTATTACCATGTTCCTGCAAGAATCAATGGATTGGAGAGTGCCAGAAAATGGTACTACTCTTCTTGCAAGAAAGAAGGATGTTTTAGAAAACTTGAGCAGAAAAAGGCATTACTTTGGTGTGACACCTGCAAAATTAGTTGGCAACTGGGAATTCCTGGGTACAGGTTGGGTGTTAGAGTTGGTGACAAGTCTGGGGATGCACCTTTTCTGCTATGGGATAATGAATGTTCTGAGTTATTAGGATTGAGTGCTTATGATCTCAGAAACAAATACTTGGAGGTTTGATTTTTTTTTTTCAACCTTTTTTTTATATATGCTTTAATAGTTAATACAACCTACTATTATGAAAAATTAAACTTTCATTGTAATTTGCAGGATCCTACAAAGATTCCAACAGAATTTGATGCTCTCAGAGGCAAAGCTATGGTTTTTAAAGTATCAGTAAAGAATGACCACATTAAAAACCCTTTCTTACCTATTCCTGTGGTGAACATAACGCATGATGATGAATTGGTGGCAGCACACTGTACTCTTAAAGATGATAAGGATGAGCTCTCAAAACTACTTGCTGAAGAAGAAGAAGAGGACGATCCTAATGTGTGTAACTGACCTTCTAGACATTTCGTTTTATGTTGCTTATTTGATTGATTTTTTTTTAAAAAAACATGCTATTTTTTAACTCAGGATTATGAATCTGGAGATTCATCTGATGAGGCCAGTAGCCCTGCTGTACAGCAAAGTCAGAAACCTATGATGGCAGATAATGATGAACACATATCTCCAGGTTCAACCAAGAGAAATCTGATGGACCAGTTCTCATCAACTCAAGATGCAAAAAAAATCAAAACCAATTGATATTAAGCAGGAAAAAAAATGAACTCAATCAGTTTGTTGTTGTAATGCGGTTTGACTAAGGGTTCTGCAACTTTATCTGTTTTGGTGACATTGCGCAGTTTTTATGCTCTTTTGGGACAAGGACTTTTGTTTTTTTTTTTTGGTTAACATTGCAATGGACATTATTAAACTTTAAGGTGGATGGCCTTTCAACATTCATGTGATATCTTAGTGGTTTTGACTAACTATATTAAACTATGTTTATTTTATTGTCTATTATTCTATGTTTGCTATCTATTTTCTAATGCAGGTTGTATAAATGCTCATGACACATTGCACATTGAAGACTGAAGATCACCAAGAAGCTTTAAGGACAATTCAATGTACTACATTTAGAATTGAAAATAGATTTAGAGCATCAATTTGTACTACCTTTCTATGTAATCTACAATGTTATGTAATGTGTAAATAGCAATATATATGGATTTTTACCTGTAAAAGCTCTATCCTTTGGTTTCACCATCAAATGGTTCATCCCTTTCAAAGTGAAGTCTTGATTTCACAACACTTTATGTGTGTTATATAGTTTTAAGATTGCACTTTCCTACATTCAAACAAATTGAACATTCTTATTATAAATGGATTTTCTTACTTCATTTAAACTATATGCAAAAAAAAAAAAAAAAAAAAAAAAAAAAAAAAAAAAAGGATTGGCAGAAAATTACCTATCAATGGGACTTTGTCTTCAGAAAACTATATAACACACATAAAGGTAAATCCTTTGTTTTCACCATCAAATGGTTCATCCCTTTCAAAGTTAAGTCTTGATTTCACAACACTTTATGTGTGTTATATAGTTTTAAGCTTGCACTTTCCTGACATTAAAACAAATAGAACAGTCTTATTATAAATGGATTAAATTACTTCAATTAAACTATATGAAAAATAATAATAATAATGGATGGCATAAAATTACCTATCAATGGGACTTTGTCTTCATATAACAAGAATTGAGCTACATCAACTTCACTGAATCTAATATAAGGAATTTCCAGACTTAAGTCAAAAACATTACCTAAACTAAAATAATGGAGCTACAATTAATGCATTCATGTAAACTTACAATTTAAGATTAATTTAGTGCAAATAAATTCCCTGGGTAGCCTATGTCTTCATTTAGCTATGACTGGAATTAATACAACATTCACAGAAGTTATTTAACTTTTTAAACAGACAGTAAACCAAATAAGCAAGTATTAATTCAGTTTTAGAACATAGATACATATATATAGCCAAATCAGGTTTTAAAAATATAATGATATTGAAAAATTGTGAATGTTGAAAAAATACTGCATTAATGCTAATTATAAATGTAAGAATACTTTAGTGAAAATAAATACCCTTGGCAGCCTATGTCTTCATTTACCTCTGACTGGAATATAATGCAACATTCACAGAGGTTTTTTAACTTTGTAAACAGACACTAAACCAAATAAGCAACTATTAATTCAGTTAACCAAGAACAAGAGATTTTAAACCAAATAAGCAAATAGTGAGTACTGCATTAAAATAGTGGACCATAAAACACTAAATTTAAACTCTTATTGTGTCTATAATGAGTGTAGCAGAATGTATAGGTATTGTTTGATCACGTTGGAATAAATTGTGGCATCAGAATGTACTTTCATCACCTGCCAAATCCTGAAAAATAAAGGTTAGTAGTGAATAAAAAGTTAAGATAAATTCACTAATTGCTAAACAAAGTAATTTATTGCAAAGCAGTAATCCTATAAGCAGTAATATTAAACTAACATAAAGCTACATACACTACCATCTACATCATAATTAATCATCTGCAATTTATTTTGCAAACAACTTATACGTATTAGATACATAACTACATTCAAGTATAGCAATCGAGATACATTCAACATGGGCATTAGAAACAAAGTTCATCATATACCATTTTCTGCAAGTAAATGGTTAGTATGAAATAAATATTTAAGTCAAATTAATAGCAATGGTGGAATAGTAAAAGACTTTTCTTATTCCCAATAAGACTAATCATTAATGGGAATCAAATCCTGCTCTATATCAACTCAAAAATCAAGTAATTACAGTCTAATGTACTGACAGAAAAAAACTTATTCAAGCATGCTCTGCACATAGCCTACCAGATTACACACAAAGGAATACTACTGCTCACGCAATGAGGAAGATCAGTGCATCCACAGTCATCCGCGGCAAAAGGAAGAACATAACAACTCAACCAGGTAATAAACATTTGGTTACCTATAAGGCTTTATCTGCATTCTTCTCTTCGTAGAAATTCAGAGTAAATCTTCTGGCTGAGACATTTTAGGGAAGACAACAATAAAAATCATATTACAGTTTGTTTATAACCCGGCGATGAATTTATAGAGTAAAACAAAAACATATGGTTTGTATAAGAACAATTTGTATATATAATTAAAACTACTTGTTTAAGCAAATCTGTATATCCTTCTTTGAGATCGGCTGTCTTAAAATCCAGATCTAGCAACAGAGCACTGTAGATCCGTAGAAAACTATTAGAGATAATCGAAAATTTATACCATCTCAAAACCAAAACTTTTGGGCCATGAACAGATCTAGATCTAGGAAGAGAAGCATTACAACTGTTTGGTAGAACAGAACTCAAAGGAAAATAAAACCAAATACTCATTCTACGTTTCCAGATCTGGATTGTGAAAACATTACAACTTAATACTCTATGTAATCTTGATGCGTAGAAATAGAAATTGACTGTGGATGAAGAAATATAGAGGGATTCAGTGCTTTGTCTAGATAGGTCCATGGTAACACAGATAGCTAGAAGATCGGAAATGTCTAGAATGCTTCTTCTCGACATTTCTTCTTCATTTCTGAGAAAGGAAGTCTTACCTAGCTAAATGGATCATGGGTACATTACACGTGTATGCCGAGGTTGGCATATTGTTTTTTTTTTTTTTTTAAATTTTATATATTGGTACAGAGAAGACTTTGATTAATAAAAATACAGAATAATTATTTATTTAGTATATCACATAGGGTTTACACTTTGATCAATAACTAAATAATTATTTATTTAGTTTTTATAACATTTAACTGCTTACAATGTCATTTTTTGCATAAATCATAATATGTTGAATTGGTACTAAAGAAATTGATGTATTCATCGAATGTTTCTTAACTTAGAGTTCCAATTATAATATATATATTGATATATTTAGCTAAACTAAGTGTTAATTGCGTATTTGATATGGCAGAAGATGAAGTTGGACAAAATCAATCTACCAATCTAGAAATCCATTTTGATAAAGAGAATCATATCAACTTTAGAGATCATGACACTTCAATACCATTACAAGAATTCAACACCCCGTCAAGCAATCAAATGAAAGGTAAATAATTTTTCTTTTCAATGTGTTTTTGGAGAATGAAATTTAGTTTTAGTGTAAGATTGAAGTATTGCTTTTTCTTGCTATTTTGTTCAGGTAATCAAAACAATCATTTGCCAAGCACTTCAAAGTCCATTTTGACATGCAACAACACTTTAACAACGAATAAGAGGCGTGTACTTAGGCCTCTTCGTAACAATATGGAAACCCCATCTAGCACCGTGACTAATGGTATTGGCGTATTGTTATTAATTTATTATTTCAATTGTTCGTTAAACATTTTATATATTATGTTAAATCTTTTTTACATTTGTAAGACTATATCATTGTTAAATACTCATACAATGTAATCCTTTGTCAAATGTTATATTTTAATAATTTGAAAGTTGTAATTAATCATTTATTTTTAAAATGTAACCATTGGCAGGATGATTAGTATATTATTTTAAAATTTTAGGGATTATATATATCTTGATTGCTTGATTTTTAAGACTATAT
Organism: Ipomoea nil; assembly: GCF_001879475.1. NCBI lineage: Eukaryota > Viridiplantae > Streptophyta > Magnoliopsida > Solanales > Convolvulaceae > Ipomoea > Ipomoea nil. The sequence goes on along the minus strand of NW_017617714.1, from coordinate 2,599,885 downwards.
CATTGTTAAATACCGCTACAATGTAATCATTTGTAAAATTAAATGTTGTTAAAAATTTTAATAGTACTAGCTAATATAAAAATTCTTGAACATGCCAACGGTCATTAGGGGAAGTGCCGAATGTTAATCAAAATATCATTTGTCAACCATTCAAAAACAACATAAACGGTACATCTAATAAAATAGAAAAAATTGATTTTTTTTTTAATGATTTTTTCCATTCATGTCATTCATTTTAGTTTTATAATTTTTTCAATTTACACATTTTAGGTTCATGTGTTGTTAATAAAACCTTAACTCAAGGCAATTTACGGTTTAATCGGTTGTTAATGCTAAATTTGAACACTGTAACTAGAGGATCAACTTCTCTTACATCTTTGCAAAATGGTTAGTATTTTCTTTTAACTGATGAACAATTACTCATATACAACAAAGTGATTGTGGATGTTGAATCTAATAAAGGTGGTTTGTTCTTTGTTTATGGATATGGTGGAACTGGCAAGACATTTTTATGGAGGACACTGTCGGCTGCTTTAAGGTCAAAGGGACAAGTTGTTTTGAATGTAGCATCAAGCGGTATAGCCTCGCTACTTTTACCGGGTGGAAGGACTGCACACTCAAGATTTTCTATCCCCATTGCAGTGAATGAAGACCCAACTTGCAACATTAGCCAAGGTAGTCCACTTGCTGAATTGATTATAAAAGCTAAGTTAATCATATGGGATGAAGCTCCGATGATGCACAAACATTGTTTTGAAGCATTAGATCGGACAATGAGAGACATATTGCGATTCACCAATCCAAAAAGCTTAGAAATGTCTTTTGGTGGAAAAACAGTGGTACTTGGAGGTGATTTTAGACAAATACTACCAGTTATACCAAAAGGCAGCAGACAAGAAATAGTACAAGCAAGTATAAACTCATCATACTTGTGGAGTAATTGCGAAGTACTACGCTTAACCAAGAATCTTAGGTTGCGTGGAATTTCAAGTGCAGAAGAAGTTGCTAAGTTAAACAGCTTTGCAAAATGGATTGCTGATCTAGGAGATGGAAATTTAGGAGAAGAGAAAAATGGTGTCTTCAATATAAGGATTCCAGATAATTTTGTTTTAAGAAATGAAGTTGACCCCATAGCAGAAATTGTCCAACGCACATTTCCTTCATACGGTCATGGTCAATTTGATCATAAATTTTTAGAGTCCCGAGCTATATTAGCTCCAACATTAGATGTTGTGGACAAGGTGAATGAATACATGAACAGTATGAATGATGCAACTTCCAAGACATATTTGAGCTGTGATTCGGTTTGCAAGTCAGATACAAGTTCTGATATGTTATCGGAGGTTCACACTACAGAGTTCCTTAACAGTTTGAGATGCTCCGGTGTTCCAAACCATTCTTTAACATTAAAGGTTGGATCGCCAATTATGCTGCTCAGAAATATAGACCACTCATTGGGATTGTGCAATGGTACAAGGTTGATCATTACACAATTAGGAAACCATGTCATTGAAGCTCAAATTCTGTGTGGCAACAATGCAGGCACCAGGGTATTAATACCAAGATTGGGATTGACTCCTTCTGACCCAAGACTATCGTTTAAATTTCAGAGGAAGCAATTTCCAATATTGTTGTCATATGCTATGACAATAAACAAGAGTCAAGGACAAACTTTATCTAATGTCGGACTACTATTAAAGAAACCCGTGTTTAACCATGGACAGTTGTATGTAGCAGCATCTCGGGTAAGTAATCCAGATGGGCTGAAAATCTTAATATGTGGAGACTCGAATGTGGGTTTGAACACTACAGAAAATGTAGTGTACAAAGAAATTTTCAATAATTTGTAATTTTATACTGATATTCAATGTCATATCATAATTTTATTATTGTTTTGTATATATGTAACAGTTTTTAAAAATTATTAAATGTTTCCAATTAAGAAAAACAGGGCATATAGCCACTATAATAACAAATAAAATTACTTTTAATTTATTAACATAATTGCAATATTGCCAAATATATGTCCGTGCATCGCACGGGTGAAATACTAGTTGTGTTAAAATTAATAATCAACTATTTTTATTTTATTGCTATTATCTTGATTTGTTAAAATTCTCCTGTTTAAAAAAATATATATTTTGCTTTGTTAATACTCCGTATTTTTATTACTTTGTTATGGAGATGTGAGACCATCTTAGGAGTCTCAATTTGTGAGACGGGTTGAATATAATAAAAATAGATCATAACATAATTGTAGATATATATATATATATATATATATATATATATATATATATATATATATATATATATATATATATATATATATATATCTACTATCTACTATACTAATAAGAGCCCAAGAGAGTTAGGCCTATAATGGGTAGAAAAAATGACGGTCACAGATTTTAATCAAATGAATGGCTCAGATTGATTAAAAAATTGATAAGATTTAAATTTTACACTAAATTTTCCTAAAATACCCACACACCGTTACTAATTCCGTTAAAATTTTAAGAATTGCCGTTAGTTTACCGTTAACTTACTCATTGATTTCAATAAAAAAAAAAAAAAAAAAAAAAAAAGGTCTTAGGTTCGAACCTCATCCCAATCAAAGTTGGCATAATTAGTACTCTATTTTACTCTTATTAAATTATATAAATAATAATTTAGTAGCTACAACAAAAAATTATAGATATGCATTTCTTTAATTTAGAATTATGTGTCCACAATGCCTTTATTCAAAAAAAATTATTCATTATCAATAAATTAAATAAGAGAAATAATTGTATTAGTTATATTGTCTTTATCTTTCTACAATATATAAAAATTCTTTATATTCAAATTTATTAATTGATTATATTTGATACATTGTCCTTACAATGTCTTAATTCAGTGAAAAAAAATTATTCATTATCAATAAATTAATTAAGAGAAATATTTTCATTAGTTATATTGTCTTTATTTTTCTCAAATGTAAATATTTTTACATTCAAATTCATCAATTGATTATATTCACTACATTGACTATTATCTTTTTTGTACACTATTTTTCTAATTAAATACCAAAGTTATAATACAAAATAATGCTATATATTTATTTACCAAGTATTTTATTAATACTATGAAAAAATTAAAAAAATATATAATTAATAAAGCCAACCATATTAACTACTTGAGAGATTTTGTGACAAAGAGAGTATTCAAATCACACAACAAATTGAAGTGAGAACTACCTCGCAATGTCTTTGTTTGACAATCAGCAGTTAGCGGTTAGCGTTAGCAGATTATACTAGCGGGATTTGACCAGCGAATTTATTTAATTATTAAAGTCTAATATAGAATTATAACTACACCATTAATCTAATTCTAATATTAAAGTCTTAATAGAACTTAACCACAAATCCTAATGTTGGAATCTTCTCAAACAATATTAGTATATATTTAATATTTTATGCCCTAATTTTTATTTGTTCTCCCTTATGTCCCGTATTTGGTTTCAACCATACCTATACAATTATTTTATTGACAATTATAATCAATCTTGACTATATTATCTTGCATTTGTAAACTTAGAATTACCTATTTAACCCGCACAGGCTTAGCTCAATGGTTTAGTGGGTAGTATTTGGGAGAAGAGACCAAGGTTTGAACCTCGGCGGCGGCAGTGCGGAAATTATGTCCAAAGTGGGCAGATTCCTTGTGCGTATCAGCATTTGACCCTGTCTGCTGAACCATTGAGTCACCGTGATTTACAACTTCCCACAATGCTCTGTCGGGCCGGAGTGTGGGGGGCCCTTGGGGTTGGTGACTCAACCTTTGGGAGAAGAATTACCTATTTAAATACGCAAATTCAACCTTCAATTATCTATGCATGAACAATTTCAATATAATCCTGTCTTCATATACTTTAAAGTACTTATTTAAAAAAAGCATTGGGCATTATCCCAATCGCGCAATGCGCGTAAAAAACTAGTAATCAATACTAAGTGCCAAGGACCGTGTAGTCCAATGACACCAATTCAAGTTGCTCTTTTATAAAGGAGGTTGTGGGATCGAGCCTCGGTGGAGGTGACGATAAAATAAAATATTGCATTATATTGTAATAGTATTCAAAAAAAGGCAATAGACAATTTGTAATAAACCAAAATAGACCACACATTCGCAACTAAAGTCTTGTTCTCACCTAATTAGAAATCTATCTATCTAAAAATAATAATGTACTTTTAGACTTTTTAGTACTCAAATAATTTATTTTTCCTTGAATACATGGTACATTTTTAATATACTAAGAATATATTATTTGTGTATTGAATGTACATTATCCGATAACATATAAAATAATATACGTTCAGTACTCAAATAATGTATTTTTAAATAATGTACTTTATATACACAAATAATATATTTTTTTTATTTGTGATTCACACAGCTGAATGGACCATGGTCCATAGAATAATGATTGGAGGCAGGTCTTGGATGTGTATTCAATCATGACTTTCATAGAGTTTTAAAGACTTTTATGAACTTTAAAAGTTTGGAGGTATTCAATTTATACTTTTAGAGAGTCTTTAAAAGTCATGCGGCGGTATTCAATCAAAATTTTTAAAGAGTCTTTTAAAGTCGTATGGTATTCGATTAAGACTTTTAAAGAGTCTTTAAAAGTCATGTGGTATTCAAAAAGTTATGAACTTTTGTAGACTTTTTAATTTTAAGACTTTTGTAGACTTTTCCTTCTCAAATATAAATAGTTGAAATCCAACCATCAACCCCAAGATTTCAAAATTTTCTTTCTACCAACTTTGGATGTTTTCTCTTTCTATTTAAACTCTATTTTTTCTCCCTATTTAAACTTTATAAACCTATCTAAATTCAATAAAATTATTATAATTATGTAACTTGTAATTATATTTTTAAATATTTTATTTGATCAATTCTTTTATTATAAATTTTATTGTTCAATATTGTTATGAATTTCTAATGAAATAGTTTTTTTTTTTTTTGTTGATGTTTATTAATAATATATATAAATAATTAGCATTTTTTTTGAAGAATAAGTAATTAGCATATAAGTCTCAGTATACTATGGATAAAAATAATAATGTTGAGAATGTTGATGTGAGTGAAGAACTATATAATAAGAAGAATTTTATGATATATTATAAATAATTTGTAAGAAAATTATAAATGATAAAGAATCAAAACCATTGAAAGTTTGTAAGGATGTATTCAATTTAGAATTTCAATGACTTTTGTAGACTTTTTAAAATAAAAAGTTGATAAAAATCTATGAATGTTTTTTATATAGACTTTTATAGAGTCTGATAAAGTTTTAAAAAGTTTTGAACGACTCTATAAAAGTCAATCAAAGTTTATTAAAATCTATTATTTTAAAAGTCTTTAAAACTCTACAAAAGTCATGATGGACACCCCCTAAGTTAAAAAAAAAAAAAAGAAAACATCGTGAGACATATGGACTACTCCCTCGAACTCTCCGATTTTCTATATAGTATCATATAGTCATATACACTAACACACGTTGAACGCATCCCATATACATTTGAGAATCATCAATCATTGATCGTACCGTCACAGCTCTACCAGGCCAAGTGAAATCATGGATCACCTGTTCGACCTCGACATGGCTTTGGCGCCGCTCGACCTCCGCCCGGCGGCAGACATCCCCGGAGGCGTCGAGGAGCAGCCACTCCTCCGCCGCATAGTTGAAATTCCGACGGTGGACGCCTTCGGTGACAGCTGTGCGGTGTGCATGGACCAATTCATACCAGCGAAGGGTGGGAAGCGGGTCCCGTGCGGCCACGTGTTCCACGAAGCCTGCCTTATGACGTGGCTCTCCCTCCACCAGTCCTGCCCGCTTTGCCGGTTCCAAGTCGCCGCCGGCCGCCGCTAAGAAGTTATTCTACACGAGTACATGACGTCGAATCGCGGCCTTTTTTTATTTTTATTTTTTTTATTGATTAATAGTTTCCAATTTGTTTAACTGTTTTAGAATTTAGAACTTGAGTTATGTTGAAATGTTCAGCTTTGAAGTCTGATCATTTCGTCTGTAAATATTGGAAAGGGAATACTATTTGAAATCTCATTTTTTAAACTGAATTTTTATTTTTTATTTTTAATTCTTGATATAGATATATTTTTTTTTAGATTCACATGTGTCATATGGAAGTAAAAGTATGTGAGTACTCCTATTCAAGTTGGTCAAACAAATAGCTTATTATTCATAAGGTTGTCTTTAATACGTGTTTAACAATTGCATGTTTTCAATCAATTAAAGAAGTAAAAGGGATAAAGTAAAAATATGGAATATATTTAAGAGATGTTTGGTTGGAATGGTTGGATAGAATATTTTTTTATGGAAAAGGTTTTTCTTAAATTTGAGAAAAATGAGATTTTTTTTCATTTGGTCCATGAAAAACTTTTTCCACCTTAGTTATGAGAAGAAAAAAAAGTTTTCACAAGGAGAAGAAATGTGTGGGAACAAAAAGTAAACTAAAATGACTATTTTGTCCTTGTGATTCATTTTTACTTTTAGCGATAAGGGTCAAATAGGTTATCGAATTGCATACGATAGTATAATTAGACCACTGAACATAAAAAAAAAAATAATAATTAACAATTAGATCCCCAAACTATCTAATTTCAAACAATTCTTCAATTTGAAGATTTCCAACCGGTCAGCAGCTCATCCTCCCAAATTAATTATTTAAAAATCACTATTCCCATTGAAAGAGGATAGCTCATTCCTGGAAACTAAAAGCATTACCAAACAACAGAATAAACATGTTTCTAAGAATGTTATTCTATTTCAGGCCTATTCTGCGAACCAACCATGCGGTTATAGTTGAGGGAAAATTTTGATTATGTCATTATAATTTAATAATAAAGTCTGTCATGTTCCTTGAGTAAACTACAAGAAACAATCACGCGGTCAACTGAATCCGGTGTGACCTGAAGAAAGTACATTAACAGGCAGTCTTAATTATTTCCTAATTATTAGTCTATAAACAAATTAAAATCCATCACATCATCTGAGATTAATGGACTAAGTCATAATTATGAGATTAATGGACTAAGTCATTATTTAATTTGGTCAGTAAACATGATTAAATAGGTGAAGCATAACTCCATACTTAAAAATTATTAATTTGATTTTTACCAATATTATCTCAATAAAACTCATGAATAACCTCTTGATGCTTTCTTGCAAAAGATCATAAAATAACTTTAAGCCAATTACTAACAAATGAAAAATGAGACATAAAACACAAACAAATAACAATATTTTAAAATGTAAGTTATGAAAGCTAAGGTAGATAAAACTACAGACACATTGATATACTAACATATATCTAAGTACATTCGTAAATATTTTTCTTAAATATATATAAATACTAATTATCTACGTACTAATTTAATAATTAAAAGCAAAGTAATATTATATTTCTCTTATAAATTTATCCTTTAATATTCACATCTTTTAAGTGACACTATTTGATTTGTTTTTTTTTTTTTTTTTAATATTTAAAAATGAAGTAAATTCCTTTCTTAACCCATGACATGCAGAGTCAACCAATTTTGCAAAAAAAAAAAAAAAATTATTTTTGAGTATAATTGTTTGCAAATTGGTTGACTCTGTTATGAGTTAAGAAAGGAATTTACTTAACTTTTAATGAGTATAACATGTTTTATTGTCACATAAGAGACCGATACTAAAAGGTAAATTTAAGAGAAAATTAGAATTTTGTTATAAATATTAATTATTTATGGCCATTATCCTATTTTATTGTATTCACTATTATATACTGTTTTCTAATGTTGTATTGTGTATATACAAGTCAGTTAGTTATGAATGAAAGATCTCTTTGGTAGCTCATGTATTTTTTTTCAGTTTTCTCTTTTCTTTTCTTATCTCTCTTTACTATTCAAGCGTATAATTATATCAATATCATCCAAAAGATAGAGCTAATAAAAAAGTCGATTTACAACAAAATTTTCTTAATTAAAAGTAATGTATACAATAAAATTTTTGCAGCAGTCTACAAATTAAATGTTTAAGTGATGAATAATAACTCCTATTTTTTCAACCCAACATTTTAAATTAAACCCTTAAAATGTGCCCTAAAACATGTATATTTTTATTTTTATTAAGAAAATGGCCTCGAAGCATTCGGAGACGGTTGGTTACGTATCGTACAATGTTTCAATGATTGGTTTACTTATCGCAAGATTCGCAACATCCGGCCGACAGGAGAGGGTTCGGTCAATTGCTCTAATTAATGCCTTTGAGATAGGTCCTACCAATTTAATCAATTGGATTACTTGTTGAATGATTTGGCATGAAAATTAATTAATTAATTATTAAATTGACGTACTATAAAATGCATTTGGTCAAATTAACGGCTGAAATTAAGAAAAATTAAGAAATAAAAAAAAATGCGCTTTCTGTCAACATGCATGCAAATGATCAACTGTCTCAAACTGATGCACTTTAAGATATAAAACTACGCACCTTAAGTTTTAAAACTACACACCTTAAGCTATAAAACAACGCATCTTAAGTTTAAACTGATACACCTTAAACTAGAAAAGTGACACACCTTAAGCTCTAAACACACGCACCTTAACCTATAAACTATGCACCTTAAGCTATAAAACAACGCACTTTAAGTTTTAAACTGATGCACCTTAAACTAGAAAAATGACGCAGCTTAAGCTTTAAACATACGCACCTTAAACTATAAAACTACGCACCTTAAGCTATAAAACTACGCACTTTAAACTATAAAACTACGCACCTTAACCTTAAAACTCAAGCACCTCAAGTTTTAAACTGATTACGCACTTTAAGTTTTGAACTTATGCAAAATTATCATAACGCCACCGTATTTTTTAAAAAGTTTTCTTCAATTTGTGCTATTGATTTTGGTTAGATCAAGGGCTGAGATTAAACCCTATCTTTCACCTGCAACCTATTACCGCACCTGATCTCTATTATATATATATATATATATATATATATATATATATATATATATATATATATATATATATATATATATATATATATATCTTGTGAGATTATGAAATTAATTGACTAGAGTATGTATGAATAAGGTTTGCATAAATTACGAGGGTAGATTAGGAAAGGGAAATAATTGTAGTAATATTCTTTTCGATAATGTATTACAAGATTAGTAGTAGAATTGAACATGATTTGTAATGCTAAGGCAATGTTAATTTATACAAGGAAAGAGGTCTAACAAACTCCTAAAAACATGGTGGGTCAAGAGACTAAGTCAATGTCCATCCTGGACCCGAAGACGGGCTTTGGGAGAAAACGGCTAGCGACCTATGACCGATCTCCGAGGGCCCTCGCCCTCGCCCTCTGCCTGAGTATTGCCTTATGGTCTCTTGCATCGTGCCCTGGTCGTCTTTCTCAGAGGATTCCTTTCTTTTACTCCCCAGGTCGCAGGCTCTTGGGCCCCAAGTCGTTGACTCTCCGGGCTATGTTCTTAGACCCTGGGCTATGGGCTCCTAGACCCCAGGTCTCTATTCTTTGGGGCATTTCTAATATCTCTATCCCCCCCACCCACCACCCACCATCCCACTCTCCGAGTTGCAAGGAGTTGACAATGAGAGAGAGTAACCATTCGGAGCACCCCATGACCCAATGTGAGCCTCTTGAGTCCAAGCCTGACCGACCTCGGGGGCTCGAGCTTGTTTCCTAGACATTCTGAAGTATTCCTTTGAATCGTTACTTTTGAATGTTGAGTCTATGAGAGGAGCATAACCCTTTCTTACCTTCAATTTCTTTTCTTTGCTCGAAGATGGGATTGGTAGTGACCCCATTTCTCTAGGCTTGGTTATGCTCCATTGCTCCCCTATGAGGGGTGTGGTAAGTTTCTTGATGCCTTCTAAATGTGGTTGTTGAGCTTGGTTTGGTATGGACTTACCGATGTATGCACAAACATGGTCGAATCAACCCGGCCACAACCCACCTTCGATGTGATAGGTGGCTTCGATGTCTAGTATGGAGTGCCTCGAGCGTAGACTCAATGTGTGCCTTCAAACTTTAAGTTTTTAAGTGGGGTGACCTGAACCGTAGCCCATTATTTCCCCTGATATCTCTTCTTTGCCTTACCACAAATGATTACCTTTAAATTTTAAGTCTTTAGGTAGGACTCGGGGCATGTGGTGTAGAAAAAATAAATAATGGTGAGTGTACGGGTGTGAAATATCATGCTCAGGAGATTTGGAGTTATGACACGTAGTATATAAAAACAAGCAACTAGACACTAGCACTAGAAAATCAATAAGAAGCTAAGCAATCCATAACGAGGTTAAGGCAATGACAAGTAAACAAAATAACACAAACACATATTAACAAGATATAAACACGGAATAAAAAAAATAGAACTCAAGCTAGGGAGCATTATCTTCTAGATGCTTCAATAACCCATGGGATTAGGGAAAACAAATAACCAAGGAATCATGCGGGAGTGAACGTAGAAATCCTAGTCTATACGTCACTTACGTTAGCAAATTAACAAGGATTAGAACAAGGAATTTCTCCACTCTCGTGGTGAATCAACTCCAAGTTCTTCAAGCACAGTTAGCATCTAAATCTCACAACTTACCCAATTTTCATAAGAAGAAATCAGGTTTATGCAAGGAGTGACTAAAATCCTTGACTCAATTCTCATTGTAGCCAAGACTTCTCCAAAAACATGCTAATGGATGTGTACAACAAACATTAACAAGATATAAACACAAAGCATTCACAAACACATGAACCTAGGTTATAGTTCTTCCCTTTTTTACAAAAATTCTCCAAAAACATGCTAATGGATGTGTACAACAAACATTAACAATATATAAACACAAAGCATTCATAAACCCTAGGTTAGAGTTCTTCTCCTTTTTACAAAAATCACAAATTAAGCATCAAGATAGATACAACCCTAACTCAAGTCCAAAACTAACTACTCATGATTAAATATCATAAAGAAAACAAAAGCACAAGTAATAAACATAAATCTTGCAAAAGAAAGAGTAAAAGGGAGGAGAAATTATGTATTGAAAATGAGAGAACAATCTTAAAATCCAAGCTTCAAATCCATGATTACAAGCTTCCAAAATATTATAGAACCTAAATCTAAGCCTAATTTAACCTAAAAATATGAAAAGAAGTGAAAGAAACCAACTAGGGCAGCTATCCCCACTGCCCCCATACTAGCTCCGTCTCTGCTTCTTCGAGTGCATATTTTCCCTTCTTCGAGTGCATATGTTTTGTCTCAGTACTTAGTTTTCCGTTTGAGTGCAAATCTTTATAACTTTGAGTGCAAAAATTTTGGCCTTCAAGTGCATTTATGGGCCAACGTTCATTATATGTTTTGCATTCTTTTCAATAATCTATAACTAAATTTCTAATGAAATTTGTAAGATTTACAAACGATTTGTATGTGCAATTGCTTCAATAACACTTTTTTGTGCATAAATATGAGTGCAGAATTTTAGCCTTCAAGTGCATATTTTTGTGCTTTCAAATGCACAATTTTTATTAATTTGAAATATAATTTTTTTAAGAGTAAATACCCAAAATGGTTCCTCGACTATAGCTAAATTCACAAATTGGTCCTTGACTTTCAATTTTAACCAATTAAGTCCTTAACTTTACAATTTTAACACGATTTGGTCCTCCGTCTATTTGACCGTTTGTTGACTGTGATTTTTGAAGATATATATGTAATTTCATGGTCCATCGTCGATTTTTTAAGGTTCCGGTTGCATTTTCAGACCGCACTGTTACATTTGAATCCACCGCGAAAAGCAATCTGCCAAATCCTGTCGCCTTTCTTCATCCTCCCTTTGGATTCAATGTAGGTGAGTTCGTACCAGAGTAAAGAAGACAACGTGTTTCCGATCCGATGCAGCGTCATCCTGGAGGCCTTCATGTGCACCGATGAGAGCTGTAGGTATTTCTGGAGATCGTCGATGACGGCGCCAGCGCTGGCGTTAATGCAGAAGTGTTCGAAAGACCAAAGTGTTAAAATTGCAAAGTTAAGGACTTAATTGGTAAAAATTGAAAGTCGATGACCAATTTGTGAATTTAGCTATAGTTGAAGGACCATTTTGGGTATTTACTCTTTTTTTAAATAGTAGTAGATCTTGATGAATTTAATGGCAAGATTTGTACACATTTTTTGTTGGGAAGAAAGCTCACAAGAATATATAATTAGCACAATGAAAATAAATAAACAGCACCAAGAAGAACACCAAGAATTTTAACGTGGAAAAACCTCCTCAAGGCAAGGAGTAAAAAACCACGGGCACAAGCCAGTAAACCTTCCACTATATAGATAATGGGTACAACAGAGGAGGCTTCTCTAATTCAACGATTAGAGGCAACACAAAATACAAGAGAAAATAACATACCCCGAGGCACAAGAATTTCTACGAAATCCACCAACTTCTTCTCGGCTAATTTTCTCACACTTGTATATCTCAACAAATTTTCTCTCCTCTCTTTTTCTTCTTCTTAAACTCTCTCATGTCCAAGGTAGCCAAATCCATGGCATTTATATAGGCTTTACAAAGCCAACTCTTTTGTCTTTTCATTTGCCCACTTTAATCTCCCATTAAGTGGACATGAATGAAGCCATTAATAAAAAAACCTTTCACTTCATCTTCCAAGCTTAATTGTTAAGCTTTTGGTCACCACCCTACCCACATTGGTGGGACCATCTAGCAACAAACTCCCCCTCACGCCAATGTGGGAGGGACTTGCATCCCTGCAGCTGAACGACAGATCTCAAGCTTTTCCCTTGGTAATGACTTTGTTAACATGTCAGACCCATTTTCATCTGTATGGATCTTTACAAGTTGTAAGTGGTCCATCTCCAAAACATCTCGTATCCAGTGATATCTTACATCGATATGTTTCGATCTTGAATGGAAAGAGGAATTCTTACCAAGGTGTATAGCACTTTGACTATCACAAAATAACTCATATTTGTCTTGTTTGTTCCCGAGTTCTTGAAGAAATTTCTTCACCCATAGCAAGTCTTTACAAGCTTCAGTTGCTGCAATAAACTCAGCCTCTGTGGTAGAAAGTGCAACACACTTTTGTAACTTAGACTGCCATGATACTGCTCCCTCTACAAATGTTATTAGATATCCCGAAGTCGACTTTCTAGAGTCAATGTCACCTGCCATGTCTGCATCTGTGTATCCAACCAACATAGACTTATTAGAACCAAAACATAGGTGATACTGCTAATTAGGTGTAAGCAATATAAAATAACACGAGACCAATTAAAGCAAGTAAAATCTTTATTGACCACGGTAAAGGCCCTAAGTACAATCTACTTGGTTGCTCTGAGTACCGACTGAGTGCGGTCGGGATTCTCTAATAACAACCTATCGATCGTCCAAAAGTCCTCTACACTGTAGCTACTATGGGCATTTATAGCCGCTGTGCCGGAGACAAGATCCCAGCTGCTCGGCATGTCTTCCACGTAGCCACCACGTGCCATCCTCCTGGGTGCCCTGCCTGTCGATGTAAAGAGCCGCCACGTGTCCTTCGTCAGCTCTTTCGCCAAAGGGCTACCGCTCGGTGGTCGACACCGCCGCTCGGGTAACTCCGGTCGGTCTCCGACCGGGTTCTTTTCATGGAGCCCGACCTGTTACCTGCAGAGACAAGGAGAAAAAGACAAAAGGCTCCTCGGTCGTGGTGAAGCTATGTCGGTCGGGATATTCCCTACCAAGAGCCCCCCAGCCCGGGCCTTTTTGATCAGTCGGGAAAAAACGGGACGGGATGAAGAAGCCCAACCGTCAGCCACCAAGCCGACCGACCAGCTGTCATTCCCTTCTACGCCACGTGTCGGCCTCTGCCGGCCTTGGCGATCCCATCCGTCGCCTCGGATTCAGCGCGGGTCGTGTCAGGCAAGTTGGCCCATTTCCCGCCTAAATGCCCTCCTATAAATAGGCCCTTGAGGCCCTCATTTGAACTTTCCTCACTCTTTTGCTTCAGTCGGTATCCTCTAAGAATCCCGAGCAGAGCATCTCAGCAAGGCGGTCAAGCAAAGCACCACTTCAGATCCTCTTCCAAGCTTCCTCACTCGGTAAGCTCTTAGCTCTTTACTCTTTGTTTACTCTTTACTTAGCGTAGAAGTAGGATAGCACTAACTTCGAGCTAACTCCCCGAACCCTGTACTAACTCCCGACCGACCTTTAGGTAGAATTATGTCGGACTCGGATAGCCAAAACGCCTCGATCGCGGGCTATGACGAGGAGGTCGAACGTATCAGCGACGAGGAAGTGGACATTATGTTCTACACTCCCGAAGCCAGCCCCCGAGCAACGCCAGCCCCCGATCGGGCCGTCGAGCACAACAGCGCATCAAGCTCCTCCGGGACGTCGAGCTCTAGCTCCAGCGGATCGGGGAGCTCCAGCGAGGAAGAGGAAGAGAGAGCCACGTCAAGCGGGCGGGGTTCTCCAACCGAGGGCGTTAGGGAAACGCCTACCCGGGTGGTTGGGGACCACCCAGAAGCTGCTCCTCGAGGAGGTGATCGAGAAAATACTCCCGAGCAGACCGAAGAAGACCCGGCCGGGCCGGCCACACCAGCCGTCGAGCTCGAATTCTTGAACAGCGAGAGTGTCGAGCAAGAAACGAGCCTGCTGACCAAAGGCGAAGCGGCTCGGATTGCTGAAATACTCCGGGGTCGGGTAGAATTCGACACGAGCCGGCAGCTGGGAAACGTGATTGACAGGCATCGGGGCAAGTGGATCGGGATGCACTACGACTCCCTGATGGCCCCGATCGCCATTCCCTTCACCCCCCTCCTGAACGCCTTCTTGGCCTACTACCGGGTCGCCCCGGCCCAGATCTGCCCGAACGCGCATCGGATCCTCGCCTGCTTCCCGCAGATATGTGCTCGGCACGAGGCCGAGTGCACGATGGAGTTGTTCAACTTCATCTACCAGATCAAGGTTCTCCCGGGCCGCTACGGGGGTGGGTTCCTGATGCTGCAGTCCCGAGCAGATATGTGCTCCATCAGAGGCCTGCCCGGGAACAACAAGGGGTGGAAGAACAGAATTTTCTCCATCAAATACGACCCCTGGATCCTCCCGGTCGACCGCGCTTGGAGCAGCCACTTCAGAAAGCAAGTGGTGCCGGTCGAGACGCAAGCGCTGAGGGACACGGTCAGCCGGATTTCGAGCGAGGTGCACGAATACACAATCTTCCGGACGGCTGAAAGTCTCGCAGCTGCCATGCTCCCGCCCCCACGTACGAGCTGCCGGAGAAGTACCTGCCCGTTCCGATGGGCGTGACGGTCGCCAAGCCGTCAAAACGAAAGAAGAAAGGTTTGGCACGAGCTACTTCTCTCGACCTGGCTTATTACCTCGATCTAACTAATTTTCTTGTTTTGCAGCTATGGCCGAGTTCGGTGATGAAGACACCGCCCTTCCCCCGCCGGTCAAGATCTCCCTCGGCGGGAAGAAGAAGGCCAAGACCAAAGCGGCCGGGGAGAAGGAGATTCCATCTGCCCGACCGCTGAGCGCCTCGACCGTGACGACGGGCGAGGGCTTCATCGTGGAGCAGCCGGACGTCCTGGTCACTCGGGTGGAGGTCGCCCAGGGAAAGGAGAAGGTCGCCGACAAGGGCGCGACCGAGGTGGGCGGCATGAAGCGCCGCCGCGACCAACACAGCCCGAGCCCTTCGGCTGGGCGGGAGAGGGAGCCTACATCCGTGCTGGCGCGGATCGGCAATGCCGCACCAGCCCGAGCGGACCTGGGGAAGATGACCCCAACTCAGGTTGCTGAGCGGATCGGCTACGATCTTGCTGAGGTAAGTCCCAACTTTTAATCTTTCTTTGCCCCAGTATCGTTGATCGGGCTAATCTTGAATATCCTCTTTGTATTGCAGATCTCCCGGGCGACCCAACTTCTTCAGGGTCAAGCTATGCTGGCCGAGGAGGCTGATCACCACAAGAAGACGGCCGCTCGTCGTCTGAAGGAGATCAAAGAGCTCCAGGCCGAGCTGGAGAAAACGCAAAAGGCCCTGAAGAAGGGTGACGAGGAACGGGTGCTTGCCGAGAAGGTCGCCAGCCGGGCGATTGGAGAGACCAAGGAGCTGAAGGCCCAGCTCGAGAATCCGAGCGAGCTGGCGCGGGCAGCCTTCAAGGACAAGGACCTGGGCTCGGCCTTCCTCACTGAAGCCCGGGGAACAGCGATCGGTGAAGAGCTGATCGTCTCGTTCGGCCGCTGGGGTTTTACGGCCGGGAAGCGGAAGATGCTCGAACGAGTCCGCACCCGGTTGGAGCAAGCTTTGGATGGGGAGGACCTTCAGCTGGTCCTCTCGGTCTTGCCCCCAGACCTAGCCGATCCCGGTCCCTCTCCCTTCGCCCCGAAAGCCAAGGCGTCCGAGCCCGGGGCATCGTCGGCGGCCCCTTCGAGCGGGAAGGAAGCAGCTGCTGGAGCTCGGGAGGCGAAGAAGTAGGCTAGGCTTGTCTCCCCTTTTTTGTAATGACGATTGATCGGGAGCCCGGTCCCGAATTGTACCGGGCGCCTTTTGTCGATTAATAATATTTATTTTTGCTCTAACTTGCGTCGTTCGTCTTTTATCTTCTTGCTTTTCATTTTTCGCACACTGATCATAATCACTCGACCACTTGGCCTTTAGACCCGGTCTCGCGACACTCGATCCGCTCAACGCCCGATCTTACGACCTTATGGCCTGGTCGTGCGTTCGATGTTTCGACTTCAAAACTGGCCAACCGATCAGGTTTACCCGATCTCCGGGCCTTTGTCGAAAAATTTTCAAGCCTCTACGGTCGGAATGTAACCGAGCGACGGGCCGAGAACAAGCAAGCCTCTACGGTCGGAATGTAACCGAGCGACGGGCCTTGTACCATACTTCCTTATCCCAGCCCCCACACTATTGTGCGCTCGAGGCACGAGTGGGTGCGATAGTGGACAGAAGTTGGACGGATTGGGGAATAATGCCGAGAGCTCCTGGCTTCCCTGATCGGTGGCGTGACTTGAGTGTCCGCCTATGTGGAGCGCGTTTTGACCGGTCGACAGACTTCGCCCGATCGATTGAATGTTGAACTGATCTGCTCATGACGAGGGTGAAAGAAAATAACCGATCGTGCCGCCGCATACAAACGGTCGAGCAATCATTGATCGTATATACATTAAACTTTCCCGCTCGCAGGCGGTTGAACTAATTTTACAACCATAAAATTTACATAGAAATGACGACCGGGACTAACTCGCAGGTCCAGCCCTCACTTCGTCTAAAAATACAAAAAATAGGCTAATGCCTAAAAAGAACGAGGTGCTCGGAATTCCAAGTCCCCTCTATTAGCCGTCCCGTCGTTGTCTCTAGTCGGTATGTTCCCGGCCGGATGACAGCGTTGATGATGTACGGCCCTTCCCAGTTCTGAGCTAGCTTTCCCCCTTCTAAAGGTTGACTGGCCTCCCTTCGTCGTAAGACATAATCTCCGACTTGAAAATAACGAGGGTTAACCCGAACGTCCTTCGAGCTCTTGACGCGCTTCTGGTACTCGGCCATACGCCGAGCGGCTAGCTCTCTTTTTTCTTCGACCGCATCGAGATCCACAGCCATGGCGTGTTCATTGTCCTCCGCGTTGTAGGTTCTCTCTCGATCGGTCGGGATCCAAGCCTCGATCGGGAGTCGGGCTTCAGCTCCGTAAACCAAGGCGAAAGGGGTCTCCAAAGTAGCTTCCCTCGGGGTCGTCCGATAAGTCCATAAGACATATGGCAACTCATCGGCCCAACTACGACCGGCCGAGTGTAACTTCTTTTTCAGACCTTCTAAAATCGTCCGGTTAGCATTTTCCACTTGCCCATTTCCCTGCGGGTAGGCGACAGACGACCAGACATGAGTCGTCCCGATCGTGGCCAAGAAATTCTGAAAATATTGGCTCACAAATTGGCGACCGTTATCGCTGATGAGATGTACGGGCACGCCAAAACGGGAAACGACATTGCGCCAAAGGAACCGAGCACACTGCTGAGATGTGATCGTGGCTAAGGGCTCGGCTTCTATCCACTTGGAGAAGTAATCAACGGCGACGATCACGAACCTTCTCCGACCGGACAGCTGAGGAAAGGGGCCCAAGATATCTACCCCCCACCTAGCGAAAGGAACTGCGGTCGTGACTGGCTGGTAGAAGGTTGCCGGTCGTCCTGGCATCCGGGCGTACAGTTGGCACGTCTCACATTCCCGAGCTAACTTTTCACAGTCTAGCTGGAGGGACGGCCAATAGTACCCGATAAGCATGATACGACGGGCCAGGGATCGACCTCCCTGGTGTGAGGAGCAGATTCCCGAGTGCAGCTCCTTCATGACTAACTCGGCCTCGAATGCGGTCAAGCAACGCATAAGGGGGCCTCCATACGATCGCCGATAGAGACGACCGTTCACGACTTGGAACCTCGGGGCTCTCAGCTTGGCTTTTCGAGCACGTTGCGGGTCGTCTGGGAGTCGACCGTGCTCGAGGTATTCCTTCAGATCGGTGATCCAGCTATCTTCCACCGGTTGGATTGGATTGACCGGCAGGCGATGGATACTGTGTTTGGGGATCACCAAGATCCGAGCTATCTTCGACATGTGTTCCGGGGCGTCTTGGGCCAATTTGGACAAGATATCCGCATCGGCGTTATCCAATCGGGGTATATGTCGGACGGTATACCCCCGGAACTGAGCGAGCTTTTCCATGGCGAGGTCTCGGTACAACTGCAAACGCTCACCATTGACTTCATAATCTCCGAGAACTTGCCCGACCACGAGCGCAGAATCTGTCTGGGCTCGGATGTATTCAGCCCCCAGGTCCCGAGCGCATTGCAAGCCATTTACGAACGCCTCATACTCGGCTTCATTGTTGGTCGGGTGGAACTGATACATGAGAGCAAAATAGACTTTGAATCCTTCTGGGCTCGTGATTACTACTCCTCCTCCTGCTCCTTTTTTGCTACTTGACCCGTCAGTAGCCAACGACCACCACTCAGCCTCGGGATCCGCAACTT
Organism: Ipomoea nil; assembly: GCF_001879475.1. Classification (NCBI taxonomy): domain Eukaryota; kingdom Viridiplantae; phylum Streptophyta; class Magnoliopsida; order Solanales; family Convolvulaceae; genus Ipomoea; species Ipomoea nil. The sequence continues at coordinate 2,580,805 of NW_017617714.1, read as the reverse complement.
TAGGAGGCCGGGTATCCCGGGCGGTGCACTCAACCAAGAAGTCAGCAAGGGCTTGACCTTTGATAGCAGGTCTTGGTCGGTATTCGATCGCGTACTGGGTCAGCATTAACGCCCATTTGACTAGGCGACCGGATGAAGAGGCGGTGCGGAGGACTGGTCCGATCGGCTGATCGGTCAACACGCGAATCGCTCGACCCTGGAAGTAGGGAGCCAATTTCTTCGCGGCTATGTAGAGGGCGTAGACGACCTTCTCTAACCGGGAGTACCGGAGCTCGGGACCATGTAGCGCGTGGCTTACATAGTACACCGGTCGCTGGACCCCTTCCGGATCGGTTCGGCACAATACTGCGCTTACTGCACGATCGGAGACGGCGAGGTACACGTCTAGCTCTTCTCCGAGCTCGGGCTTTGAGAGCACAATAGGTGACATGAGGTACTCCTTCAACTCATCAAAAGCTGCTCGGCACTCTTCGTCCCAGACGAACCCATTAACTTTTCGCAATACCTTGAAGAAAGGTAAAGCGCGCTCGGCTAACTTGGAGAGGAACCGGCTGAGGGCTGCCAACCGACCGGTCAATTGCTGGACCTCCCGAACGGTGGAAGGTGGTCGCATGTCCAGAATCGCTTTTACCTTGGCCGGGTTGGGCTCAATTCCTCTCTTGGTCATCATGTAGCCAAGGAACTTGCCGGTCCGAACCGCGAACGTGCACTTGGTCGGGTTCAGCCGTAACTGGTACTTCCTCATGATCTGGAAGCACTCCCGGAGGTCCCGAGTGTGGTCGGATCGGTCACGACTCTTGACCAGCATGTCATCAATGTAGGCCTCCATCGTTCGGCCCAATAGATCGGCAAAGAGCATATTGACCATTCTCTGATAGGTCGCTCCTGCATTCCGGAGGCCGAACGGCATCACTCGGTAGCAATACAGCCCGTCCGGGGTTACGAAGGCTGTCTTGCTCTCGTCTTCATGGTGCATCATTATTTGGTGATATCCCTTGAAGGCATCCATGAAGCTCAGCAACTCGGCCCCGGCCGTCTCGTCGACCATCTGGTGAATGCTTGGTAGAGGATAAGGGTCGAGCGGACAGGCCTTGTTGAGGTCGGTGAAGTCAATGCACATCCTCCAAGCTGGGGGCTTCGGAACAAGGACAATATTAGCCACCCACTCGGGATAAATCACCGGTCGGATGTGCTCGATCGCCGCCATCTTTTTTACTTCCTCCCTGACAAATTCGCGGCGATCGGAGGAGAGATGTCGTGTTTTTTGCACGACCGGCTTGGCTGCGGGATCGACGGCTAGCTTGTGACAGATGACCGACCGATCGATCCCGGGCATGTCTTCGGGCCCCCACGCAAAGATATCAGCGTATTCCCGGAGTACAGCCAGGACCTCTGCCCGAAGCTCGGGGGTGAGGGCTCGGCCAATCTTTATCTTCCTGCCCGGGTGGTCCTCGGACAGGGGAACTTCTTCAATCTCTTCGGAGGGCTCAGGCTGTTCCTTTCGTTCCTTAGCCTCCTCCTTGGCTATGGTATTCACCCGGGATGACGGACCGGAGTCACGTCGATTAACCGCTCGGGTGTAACACTTCCGGGCGGATTGGACATCGCCACGAACCACACCGACCCCATTAGGGGTAGGGAATTTCATGCACAGGTGGGGCATAGAAATTATCCCACCGATCTTCATAATGGCGGGTCGGCCCAAGATTATGTTGTGGACACAATGGAGGTTGACCACAACAAACTCCAGCTCCGTCTTGATCGACTTTGGAGGCGTGCCGATCTCTACGGGGAGCGTTATCTTTCCCTCGGGGTAGATCAAGGCCCCGGTAAATCCCGACAGTGGTACACCGACCGGAGTCAGCTCCTTCCTGTCGAGGCCCAGCTTCTCGAAGACGTCCAAGTAAAGGACGTTCACACTGCTGCCCGTGTCCACCATAACCCTTTGGACATCCGTCCCCTTGACATCGATCGTGACCACCAGCGCCTCCATGCCGTGGTCGCTGCTGCTAGGTTGGTCCTCAAGGGTGAAGGTTATGGGCTCCATCTTCTGCCTCTTCCCGGTCTCCCGGGAATCCACTATTGCGACCGGGCAATTAGTCCGCGGTCGGGAAGCATCTTCCAGCCCACCAAAAATAACGTGGATGGTAGGCTTTCCGGCCGGGCGGCTACCGGACGGAGGGTCAGGGTCCCGCCGGTCATCATGACGATCGTCCCTTCGATCATCTCTTCGGTCCTGACCCGACCGATCGGAGCGGTGACGAGATCGCCTGTGATCCCTCCGATCGGTATTTCTCTTGCTGTCTTCTCTCTTCCCCACGCACTTGTCCAATTTTCCCACATTGAGCAAATCTTCCAACAATTGGCGCAAGTGGGTACACTCCTCGGTATCATGCCCGGCGCATCGATGGTAAGCACAGTGCTTACTCTTATCAGGGCCGTCTCGATCGGGATGGGGGAGTTTGATGAGGTTACAGGAATGGGCATATTGCATGGCCTCTGCTGCGGATCGGTTCAAGGCCGTAAACTCGCCATGCCTGGTGCGGGGTCGGGGATTGTCATCTCCCGATCGATGTTCCGCCCGGCCGGCCGGTTTACGGGAGGAAGAGCCGACCTCCTGCGAGCGCTTGACGGCATTCGCCTCACCTGCGTTAGCATAATCAGTGACCCTTCGGAGGGCCTCCTCATATGTGGTCGGGGGGTGGAGGATAAAATCCTGGTACAGATACCCCGCCCGGAGGGAGATGTGAAGCATGTGAGTGGCGGTCGCATCATCCATGGGCTCGACCTCCCCGACCGCTGCCTTCCACTTGATGAGGAAGTCGGTCAAGCTTTCCCCTTCGAGCTGCTTGGCCTTTTCGAGGTACATATAGGACTTCCTCACCACTTTGGAAGTAATGAACTTCCGTACAAACTTGATCGCCAGGGTCTCAAATTTGTCGATCGACCCCGGGGGCAGGGTTCGGAACCATTCTGCCGCCCGACCGGTGAGGGTTGAGTAGAAGGCTCTGCACATCACGGCGTCTGAAATGCCCTTCAGCATCATATTGCTGAAAAAATCATTCACGTGAGCCTCAGGATCTGTCCGACCGTCGTAGCTCTTCTCTCCCGAGACCTTTAAGTCGAGCGGGTAAGGCTGAGCCATTACCGCTGCTGTGAAAGGCGTCTGGTGGAGGGTCGATCGGTCGGTCGGGGGTGCTGTAGGATATGCACTCCTGAGCTGCGCAACTTCCGCCTGGAGGTTGTAAAGCAATCCTCGGGTTTCGTTGAGCTCGGCGTTCTGGGCGGCTTGGGCTGTATCCCGAGCGCGTCGACGTCGGTGAGATCTCGACCCGCTATACCCGGATGAAGCCTCGTGGCTAGCTTCCTGCATTTGTACGTCCTCTTGCCTGGGATTCGGGTCCTGGGGTCCCAGACGCTGGCGCATCTCTGGTCGGAGACGATCGAAAGCTACCGCACGGGCAACCTCCTCAGGGTCCTCCGCTTGAACGGCCTGAGCTGGTGCCTCCATCGCATCGGCACCCCCCGACCCCAACCGCGAATGAGCCGAGCGTCGAGCCCGGGAAGTGGACTGACGCTGCGGCTCTACTTGTGCGATCGGTTGTACTGGAGGGGCGGCGGCTGGAGCTGTATAGGCAGACGTATATGGTGGATAACCAACCGGGGAAGTGTAGCACATCGGTTGGCCTGGCCAATACCCGTATGGTGGAGGTGGGACCGGGTACGGGTACTGGGCGGGATACATCATCGGCTGCTGCTGGTATGGCAGACCGGGTGGTGGGTATCCCGGTTGTATGTAATTTACCGGCTGCTGGGCGGCCGGGTATGCATTTGACGGATGCGGTGGTGAAAGGTTGAGGTTGAGGTCCATCGTCTGACCCTGCTGTTGGGTAGCATAGTGGTCGGAGGAGCTCGCCGCATCCGCCTGGTCGTCGGCGAAGTTGTTGTGTGCCCACGGATACATGTTGGTATGGTGATCGGGTGCTCGTCAAGACGTTGGCTTGTTGCACGGATCCCCACAGACGACGCCAAAATGATACTGCTAATTAGGTGTAAGCAATATAAAATAACACGAGACCAATTAAAGCAAGTAAAATCTTTATTGACCACGGTAAAGGCCCTAAGTACAATCTACTTGGTTGCTCTGAGTACCGACTGAGTGCGGTCGGGATTCTCTAATAACAACCTATCGATCGTCCAAAAGTCCTCTACACTGTAGCTACTGTGGGCATTTATAGCCGCTGTGCCGAAGACAAGATCCCAGCTGCTCGGCATGTCTTCCACGTAGCCACCACGTGCCATCCTCCTGGGTGCCCTGCCTGTCGATGTAAAGAGCCGCCACGTGTCCTTCGTCAGCTCTTTCGCCAAAGGGCTACCGCTCGGTGGTCGACACCGCCGCTCGGGTAACTCCGGTCGGTCTCCGACCGGGTTCTTTTCATGGAGCCCGACCTGTTACCTGCAGAGACAAGGAGAAAAAGACAAAAGGCTCCTCGGTCGTGGTGAAGCTATGTCGGTCGGGATATTCCCTACCAATAGGCATAATTTAGAAGTACCTCTAAGATATCTAAAAATCCATTTAACAGCCATCCAATGTTCCTTGCCAGGATTAGAAAGGAACCTACTCACAACTCCAACTGCATGAGCAATATCTGGCCTTATACATACCATAGCATACATCAAACTGCCAACTGCAGAATTATAAGGGACTTGTTGCATACTTGCCTTTTCTTCCTCTGTAGAAGGACTTTGCTTACTACTTAATTTAAAGTGATTAGCAAGAGGAGAACTAACCGCTTTAGCATTGTCCATGTTAAACCTACAAAGTATTTTCTCAATGTACTTCTCTTGAGACAACCACAACTTTTTGGCGTTCCTGTCTTGTGTAATTCTTATCCCAAGAATCTGTTTTGCTGGCCCCAAGTCTTTCATAGCAAAAGACTTGCTCAACTGTTCCTTTAGTTGATTAATTCTAGAAGCACTCTTGCCGAAGATCAACATATCATCAACGTACAACAGAAGCATAATAAAATCATCATCAGAGAATTTCTGAAAGAACACACAATGGTCAGAAGTAGTCTTCATGTAACCTTGTTGCGCCATAACTGACTCAAACTTCTTGTACCATTGCCTTGGTGCCTGTTTTAAGCCATATAGGCTCTTTTTTAGCTTACAGACATAGTCCTCTTTTCCCTTGACTTCAAAACCCTCTGGCTGCTCCATGTATATTTCTTCATCTAAATCACCATGAAGAAAAGCAGTTTTTACATCCATTTGCTCAATTTCTAAATCTAGGCTGGCTGCTAGTCCAAGAACAACACGAATGGAAGACATCTTAACCACTGGAGAAAATATCTCATCAAAGTCAATACCTTTTCTCTGGTTGAATCCCTTGACAACTAGTCTAGCTTTGTACCGTGGCCGTGAAGAGTGTTCTTCCTGCTTTACTCTGTACACCCACTTGTTTGTCAAAGCTCTCTTACCTTTAGGTAGCTTTACTAACTCAAAGGTATTATTCTCATACAAGGATTTCATCTCAGGCTTCAATCCACTTTTCCTTGTGTTCATCCTCCACAGCTTCTGCATAACATTCTGGTTCACCATTATCAACAAAATTAATTTCATAAATATCAGAAGAGTACCTTGTGGAAGGCTGTCTAACTCTTGAACTTCTTCGAAGCTGAGGTGGAGTTGAAGCTTCTGGAACTGGGAGTTCATCATCATTAATGGAAGCATCAGTAACATCTTGCTGCTCAATTTGGTCCTCCTCTCCAACCTCTTCAGGAACCACTGTTGGAGGTACTATCTCAGTATCAACTGAATCACCATTATGAGATCCCAATTCTTTAACTCGGTCAATATCCTCTATGGTTTGATTCTCCACGAACACAACATCTCGGCTTCTCACAAGCTTCTTTTCAGCCGGATCATAAAATCTGTAGCCAAAGTCATCTAGACCATAGCCAATAAACACACACTGTCGTGTCTTAACATCAAGTTTCGATCTTTCATCTTTCGGAATGTGCACAAATGCTTTGCACCCGAAGACACGTAGATAATCATAGGAAACATCATTTCCTGTCCATACCCGATTTGGTATGTCAAACCTTAAAGGAGCACATGGTGAGAGATTCAACACATGTGCAACATTACTTAGTGCCTCAGCCCAGAATGTCTTTGGTAACTTTGCATGTGACAACAAACATCTAACTCTCTCAATCAAAGTCCTGTTCATCCTCTCAGCAACACCATTTAACTGAGGAGTCTTTGGTGGTGTTTTCTTATGGCGAATACCCTGCTCTACGCAATACCTATTGAGTGGCCCAATATACTCTCCTCCATTATCCGACTTTATGCATTTTAGCTTCTTCCCAGTTTGTCTCTCAACTAGGGCATGAAATTGCTTGAATATGTCCACAACTTGACTTTTATGCCTCAAAGAATAAACCCATAATTTCCTTGAGCAGTCATCAATGAAGGTAACAAAATAGCGAGCACCACCAAGTGACCTAGTTTTGAAAGGTCCACACACATCAGAGTGTATCAATTCCAATACCTCTGGTTTCTTCTTAGTCTCAGCAGAACTTTTAAAGGATACTCTGTTCTGCTTCCCTGCTAGACAATGAGCACACCTCTTCAAATGAACATTGTTCAACCCAACTAAGCTCTTTTTCTGACCAGCATGGACATCCTCTCCTCAGATATATGTGCAAGCCTCTTATGCCATATATCATTCGTATCGTCGTTCTCAACCGTATTGACAATATTTCCTGAGATCTTGGCCTATAAAACATTAAGTGTAGAACACTTTGTGCCTCGAGCCACAACTAGAGAACCTCTTGTGAGTTTCCATTGGCCATTTTGGAAAGTATTACAATACCCTTCATCATCTAATTTTCCAGCAGAAATTAAATTATACCTGATATCTGGAACATGCTTCACATTTTTCAGAAGCAACTTGGTGCCATTGTTGGTTTCTAACTGAACATCGCCAACACCAACAATCTTTGCATTACCATCATTGCCCATTTTCACAACTCCAAAATCACCTGTTCCATAACTAACAAAAAAATCATTTCGAGCTGTAGCATGAATGGATGCACACTATCAATTACCCAGTTTGTATCATGACTTGCCAAATTAATGGCATCTGTGTCACCATCATAGAAGATAAGAAAATCATGTTCAACTGTAGCAGCTACACTATCATCATCACTACCATTATTCTTTTCAGAGTCTTTATTTTTCTGATTTTCTTTCTTTCGTAGTCGGCAAAATTTCTTAATATGCCCCTTTTTGTGACAATGGTAACATTCAACATTAGCAAATTTATTAGATTTACCTCTACTGTTATCTCTGTTTTTATCATTACTCCTTGGACCCTTGCTTTGACTTCTCCCCCTATTTGTTGTAGCCAAGACCTCTGAATGTTGAGAGGAAGTACCTTGTGACCTTCGTTTCATCTCTTCATTCAGGACACCACTTTTAACAAGTTCCATTGTTACAACACCGTTAGGAGCAGAATTAGTCAAAGAAATCTTTAAAGTTTCCCAAGAATCTGGCAATGATGCTAGTACCATAAGAGCAAGGACCTCATCATCAAAATTAACTCACATACCTGACAATTGATCAACAATCCCTTGAAATTCATTCAAGTGATCCGCAACAGAACTACCCTCGTTATATCTCAACTGCACCAATTTTGTGAGATAAAACAATTTGTTGTTGCCAGTCTTTGAAGCATATAAATCTTCAAGTTTACTCCACAGTGTCCTTGCGTGGGTTTCACTACAAATATGATTATACACATTATCTTCAACAAATTGCCGAATAAAACCACATACCTGTTCATGCTCAAAGGCCCACTCTTCATCTGATTTATTTTCAGGTTTCTGGGTAGCAAACACGGGTAAATGCAACTTCATCACATATAGTAAATCTTTTATCTTATTTCTCCATATGTGATAATTTGTGCCATTCAAACTTGCAATTCTATTGAACTTTCCTTCCATAGCTCCGCACTTGAACAAGGCTCTGATACCAGTTGTTGGGAAGAAAGCTCGCAAGAATATATAATTAGCACAATGAAAATAAATAAACGGCACCAAGAAAACACCAAGAATTTTAACATGGAAAAACCTCCTCAAGGCAAGGAGTAAAAAACCACGGGCACAAGCCAGTAAACCTTCCACTATATAGATAATGGGTACAACAGAGGTGGCTTCTCTAATTCAACGATTAGAGGCAACACAAAATACAAGAGAAAATAACATACCCCGAGGCACAATAATTTCTACGAAATCCACCA